>NC_142923.1:23220000-23374500 GCF_054131065.1 Drosophila arizonae | reverse complement strand
TAGAAATTAAATAATTCAACAAATAAATGATGGCTGTGTATGCATGTGTGCATAGAAAAAGTGCATAATGATTAGAATATCAGCTTGGAGGGTATCTCCTAGTCGAGCAGTCTCGACTAGAGTCTTCTTACTTGTTTTTTATTTAGCTTATTTTGTTGCTTAGCTAAGTTTTTCGACGTCAGCAATTATTAATTTTACAATCAACTATATTTTCTTCATGCATAACCTTTACGCTCTCAGCATAACTTCGCATCGTTACTTTTCTCTCATAGCCATATATCTCTATGAAAAATTCCATATTTAATAACTGCCTTGGTATATTTCACAATCCCCCCATTGTCTAAGTGGGTTTATGAAGTTAACCCACTTAAACCTATTTGCCAACTTGCCAAGTTCCGTTTGGCATAGTTCTCCTGGCTAAGAAGATGCATTTTCCACCGCAATCATTAACATTAACCGAGCAACAAGAGCTGAGCTAGCAAAATGACAAAAGCAACAACACACACACACCCACACACACACAAACAGACAAAAAACGATGCCTCATCATAGGCAATATGAACTTTTCTCGCTTCTACACCCGCTCTCCTTTCGTCACTCAAATATCAAAAGCACACCCCCAACAATTAAAGTCATTACCTGGCTATCATGTTGATAGTTGGGCTCGCAGCGAAACTCTAAGCTCCAGCAATGTCTCATGTGTCCGTTGTCTGTGTCTCTGTCTATGTCTGGGTGTCGCCCGTGTGGGCCCAACTCTCTAAGCTGCCACAAAAACTTTGGAAAAGCAGCCGGCCCCCAAATGTCGCTCCAAAGTGTCAGACCGCCCGCAAAAATCCCGCCCCAAACGTTTAGCATACAATTAGCCCAAAAGGCAACGCACTGGAAGCCGCCAAGCAAAAACTTCAGTGAAAATTATTAAAATTTCTCATGTTGGTTGGGTCGTTGGCTTGAAAAAGGGTTTGACCATATGGAAATTAGCATATGATACCCATTTCGTGGGCTGGCTCACTCCCAACTCCACTCCCACCCAGGCCAACAAGGTACACTTTAAGCTTAAAGTCGATGCGAATTCGTGTCTAGTCATGTGGCACGAACTTTAGTGTGTGTATGAAAAAATGGAAAAAGTCGACGAGTTATGATTTTCCATTTTCCACATTTTCTTTTCTGTATATACATATATCTATATAGGTTTTTTTGGTCTATTTTTCCGGCTGCTGTTCTTTCGTTTTTTCTCAGCGTAAATTTTCCACCTTTTACACATTTTACTTCCATTTGATTAGATCGGCTTTTTAGGGCGACACGTGCGTCGCATGCAGGAGGCAGCAGCGGCAGCCACGCCTCGCATCCTGTTTTGTTTTCACGACTCCGCCTTCTGAATTGTGTAGCCCATACACTTTCCGATGAAGGTTGATCAAATTGCTATTGCTCGCGTAAATTTTCGTAAAAATTGAAGAGATATAGGTAGATTTTACGAACTACTGAATCCGTTATACTCGACTAGTTCAACAAGGACTTTTCCAGATGCAGGAATGGATCATTTTTTTTCTTTTTTTTTTTTTTAAGAAAGAAAACAAGTTTTTAGCCTAAAATAAAAAATTACAAATCTATGAATTTTGAAAAGAATAGTTTGAAAAAATTTTTTGTTATAAAACAGAAATAGTTTTTTGGTTAATTTGCATTCAAATATACGGCAACTAGTCCGTGACTTTTTAAATTAAAAAAAAAAAAAAAAAAGTTAGGAAAAAATGAAATATTTTCCTGTAGTAAAAGTCATCTTAATATCGTAGTCTAAATTGTTTGCATACTCTTATGCATTTCATATGAATTTTATTAAATTTGTATTAACAATAACTAACTACCTTTAATAAATTCCTTAAGTGATCTTCATTTTCAGTTAAGTAATAATGAACGCATAAAATAATGCGAATGATGTAATGATGAAACAATTAATTTTACTACTATTTTTAAACGAGCTAAGGATCTGTTTATATCTTTATTCAAAAGGCTTTATATACACTTAATTATTTTTGATAAGCTATTCTTTGCTGAATTTTATTAAGGTATATATTTATTTTTTTCATACTGCATAATTTGTTATAGATATAGTATAGCATATATTGTTATAGCATAAGTAGATATATACTTCAATATATTATATTTCAGATTATATATGTCTTTACCTAATTTGTAATATTTAATTGTCATAAATATTTGATATCTTCCTAAATATTTAAATATTTGCATAATTTCAATATATATTTAGTCTTAATATTAAATTTTTTGTACTTTACTACATCTCTTCATATGTCATATGTCATAGTTAGCGTATGACTTAGTCGGCTAACAGCTTGCGAAGCTCGACATTTTGGAATATTTTTTTTATATTTGTTTTTATAGAAATTCGCACGCTCATCGTTTGAGAGTTTTAAGGCTTATCAGGCAGGCAGGCAGCTTTGTCATAATCAACATCAAACAGGCTCGCTGCTGGCATCATGAGCAGCAGCTATTATTATCCGGTATCCGCACATACAGCCCTCAATGCGTCACTTTCCACAGGAGGCTCGTCTAATCAACGCGCTTAAAATCGACCGAAAAGGATGTCATCAGCAGCAACAGCAGCAACAACAACAACAACAACAACAGCAACAACAGCAGTTGCAGCTGCGGCTTGTTGTCTGTTGATTAAAATTTGTTTGTCATTTCGATAAGGTACGAAGTTTTAGTGTCCAATCCGGCCAGGCAGTTCAATAACCCAGCCCCGGCTGCTGTGCTCTATCTGCTTCTCGCTGAGCCTGCATCTCCAATGAGGGGCTGTAAGTGCTCATCGGTTCAGTTTTTATGTCATGTTTGAATGTTGTTTTTCCTTTTGTCCTCCCCCTCGTTCTGTCACTCGCCTTTATTTTTTGTTTGTAATTCTCTCCTTCATCTCTTTCTAGTCTTGTACTAAACCACAGAGCTTTAATTTGGCTTTTGCTTTTTATGCTCTTTTATTCCTTTTTTTTTTTTTTGACACCTTTCAAGAAAGCAAACAACAACAAGAAAAACTCAAAATAAAATGCCAGAGGGCGAAACACATCATTAGACAACACTTTGTGGGTGATTTTTAAGTATTAAGGGTGAGCAAAAATACGTGAATTGGGGTGTATTTAATTCTCAGATTTTATGGATGCTCAACTGAAATTCAAGAAGCACTTATTTCGATTAGAAGAGGAGAGCTCACCAAAAAGCTGCATAAGTAACATTTTTGAGTTGTTAATTTTTGCAGCAATAAATAAATAAGTAAAGATAATTTGCATATGACAAATTAGGATTTTAAAGAAAGAAAATATATTAATCAAAATAAAATAAAAATATCTAGATATACACATACATATATAATTGATTCTTACTATTGAAACATAATTTATTCAAATTAATAATGCTATAGAAATACATATAATTATATTTCTGACATTATGGATTAAGTATATTATTATTTATAATTATATTACTATTTTGACTATTATTTTGATTAAGTATATAAATATTTATAATTATATTACTATTTTGACTATTATTTTGTTACATATATTATACCTTTTTATCATTCAAAACCAAAATTAAAAATAATTAAAAAAAAAAAAAATGAAATTATTATTATAGCACTAATATTACTAATATTTATATGATAGAATAAATATTAATACATTGTATATTATATTATTTATCTACATTATTTTTTTTAGCTCAATGCAAAATATCAATAGTTAAACAATTTTATTTCAAGCTCTAACTTAGCTTTAAAATATTATGTACATAAAATATCATTTCCATAAGGCAACCGTTGGCTTTACCTCAATAGTTGAACGTTTCAATTGCTTGAGCTGACACACTTGAGATTTCAGCTCACCTGACAAACATTTCCGTCCTTTGTGTGTAGCTGAGCTTCCTCCTTTTGGCTCCTCCACCTCCGTCAAACTCATCAATGGCATAACCTTTGTAAGAAATATTTATATATATTTATATATTTCGGCATAACTTGATTCCTCGATATGTCTTTTTAATGTGTCGTGATTTTTTCTTTACATTTTGTCTTCAAGTATAGATTTTCATTTTTATTTCTTTTTTTTTTAAGCTTATCAGGTTGAGCTTTATTTCTTCTGCATATTTTTGAGTCTCGTCAAACGTTTAGCATATTCTCTTTGTGCTGATTTTTAGCTACTGCTGCGCATTTGTTGGTGAGCCGTGTACTGTCTTCTCTTATTCTTCCTCTTCTACTTGCTGGTTGTTGCTCCCATTGTTGTCGTTGTTGTTGCTGCTGTTGTTGCTGTGCTCATTTTAACTACAAACAGCGCAGACAATCACAGTCGCAGGATAATACCAACAACGCAGCCAGCTTTGCTCCATTAACAAAAACAACAACAGACAGCAGAAGCTTCGCATAATTCCATGTAGACTTTGGGCTAAAATGGTCTCAGGCATGACGCTTGACTGGGGCAGGGGCAGCACAGGGCTGTGGCAGGGGCTTAGGCGCTTGCTTGGGGAGCAGGAGTGGCAACGCAGTCTGGTTTATAATGCGCGCCGCTTCACTACGCTTATTATTTGTAGCATACTTATTGGGTGGGTGGCTCTTTAAATATGCATAAAGAAAAGCATAGCGCACATCTCGGCGTTGTCTGCGGCCTGCAAGGGACTGTGCTGAAGTTGGGGCTCACATATTTGTCTGGGGCTTTGCATTATGCGTTGCGATGTCGCCTTCTCCTCTGCCCCGCCCAGCCGCCCTCGCCGCTGCTGCTCTCTTTGGCGTGCTGTTTTTCTTCGCTGTTTTCACCTAGCGGCGTCTTTTCTCTTGCCGCTTTATTTAGCTTATTAAAATTTCACTTCATTTTTCGCTTCTGCTTGTTTTTTTTTCGCTTGCTTCTGTGATTTCTTTTCGCTCTTTTGCAGCCACGTGAAATGTATATGATACGCCATGCACTCGTAATTATGTCAATTTTTTCGACTTTGAACTGTGATTACATTTTTCGACGACTGCCTTTTGACTGATATTTGACATCTGATTGGACCATTTAGTCAATTGCTAGTTGCTCCCAAGGGGCGCTCACTTTGAAGTACTTTTCATTTTATATTCAATTTGGGCAACAGTTTTCTCTTTTTCTCCTATTTTCCTTAATTATTTTTGGTCTTCTATGTATGTAAAATGCAGAATCTATTTTTTTTTTTTTTTTTTTTTTTGTAAATATTTTACTAGTATTTCAACGAATCTGATTTCTACTGAATATAGGAAACTGATATAGATTGAATGATTTTTATTTATATATTTTAGTTGAGCTTGCTAAAATGATTAACTTTTATATTTATTATTATTTTATTATATAATTATTATATTATTAACGTAATTAAGATAAATCAATAATATAATATATTTTAATAAAGGAATATTTATTATAGTGTTAATTTATTTTCCTTTCATTATCTAAATTCATGAGATTCGTAAAGGAAAATTGTTATGACCTTGAGAATTTAATTGGATGCTGTGGAAAGGCGAAAAAAGACGCAATCCTAATTGAATAATTTATCTAACTTGAAGCTTTTTCGTTAACAATTGAGAATCACCTAGATCAGATTTTTTATACCTACCAAAAATACTAAAATATATTAAATTTGTATTTGATATTATGAAAATCAAGTAGAAGAGCCTGGGAAATATTTCAATTTTGCAAAGCAAATTTTCGAAATAAATTTAGGAAACCCCGTACAAAATAAATCTCAAAAACTTCAATAATCTTCAAATTCATTTATTCCAAATGGTAATTAGTTTCGCCTGTCAGGGATCTGTTTTTAGCCGCGGCCAAAGCGTCTATCGCCACGCCTGCCACCACGCCAGCCACCGCGTCCTCCACGACCGCCACGCCAGCCACCGCGTCCTCCACGTCCTCCGCGCCCACCGCGGCGACCGCCACGACCTCCACGTGGACGACGGCAGGGACAATCATCATCGTCAGCATCGGCATCATCATTAGCCACAGTTGACTCGCCAGCCGTCGGGGCTTGCGTCGTGATTGGCTCCACTGTAGTTAGAGACGCGCACTCGGGATCGGCTTCATTTGCTGCAAGAGTGCAGTCAATGCAGTTGGCATCGGTGGGTGCCTCTGCACAGGTGACTGCCTCAGCGCACGGCAGGTGGGCAACAAGCATGGCCAAAAGGGCGCAGCTCAAAGCAATTGTGAAAGTTCTCATCTTGTCGATTCGGGAATGATGTAAATTTGGCCAAAACAATTTCTTTTTATAGCAACTCCCGGCCCTACGCGCTGGTAAAGTCAACACAGATGTGCTCACATTATATTTGTCAAAGACATATAAAGTTTGGTTAGCGTTTTAGAGCTAGCGTCACAGTTATTGTTTATTGAGCAAATTTATTTGTTTTATGTTACTGTTGCAGTGCTTAAAAACCGGCTTGGTATTTTATTTAAATATTATTTACTTCATAAATATACATAATATATTATTTATTAATATAGTTTGCTTAACTGACGAAAGACCTAAATAAATTTAAATAATCAATGAATAGATAAATAAAATTAATTACATTAATTACTGCTAAAAATGCAGATAATGAATTTAACATTATATTTTTAATTTTTTAGACTATTAATTGTGTTGCTTTATAGTCGTATAGTATCCAATTAAAATATACACTACATGAACATAAAAATACCTAAAATGTAAATCCCTTTTCTTCCCATCTAAATGAAGAGTAAGCCAAGCTCTTGATAGGGCTTGCAAAATGTTTGACTTTCCATGATTATGCGTAAGAAAAGTATAAAAGAGTTGATGTGCACTCATACGTACAGACCCTTGCAGCATGTATGAACATGTTTGTGTCTGTATGCGATCCTCCCATTCCTTCAATTTTTCCGTTTTCTTCTTCTGTCTAGTTTATAAATTCAAACAAACAGAAAGTGCTAGATCGACTGGATGGTTTCTGCTGATCTCGATAAAGTCTCTGGAAATCTGTCTACCACGTGAAGCCAACCACGCCTACTTCAACCAGTTACATACACTATCCACAAAACAATAATACCCTACATCCATTTTCTATGTATTTAGAGTGTTCAATCTTCGAGCTTAAAAAAATTGTATGCTTAGCTCTTAATATTTAATCAGCTGTCGCTTGAGCCAAATAAACCCAAAATAAAACATTTCAAATAAAAAAATTATCCGTTAAACAATTGACGTCAGAATCGCTGCACATCAAGTTTAGAATTGGTTGAGATATTACGCCAAGTTTTATTGAGTCGATTGCATCGATTGCCAAACTGCACGTAACTCTATATTTATGCGCAACACAGACACAGACACAGACACAGACATGGAAAATGTCATAATTTTCTAGACCACGCTCATTAAGAGTGAGAACTGCAGAGGCGAACATCAATGAGCGGCAATTGGAGCGCCATCAAAGCCATAACATGAACACAAAACCCCAAAAGACATTGACTAATAACTTATTTATGAACCCTCGGTTTATTGTTATGACTATGAGCCAGGCAGGCAGAGGTATACAAGCGCCTGCCCAGAGAACAACAATAAATACACGCTAAACTTTTCAATATTGATAAACTTTTTCTACAGAACGAAAGCAAAAAGAGAGACAACAAAAAAAAAAAAAAAAAAAAAAAAGAAGAAGAGAAAATAAAAGACAGCAAATAATAAAAACAAATGAAGTACAGAAAAACACAAACGGCAGCCGCTTCCGCTGGCCGCCATAGCACCGGAAATAGCTGCATGCACACACACACACACACACACACATATGGACACACTCACACACACACATATGGACACATGGACACATGAACAAAAAAAGCTGGAGACAAATGCCATTTACAATTTCTGCACATAAAGCCGCTTAAGCAGCACTCTGTCTGCCTGCCTCGCATGCTCCTCCATGCTCTAGCTGCCTGCCGCCCCACGATCCACGCCCACTTCGACATGTAATTTGTTTTTATGTCTGCCCATATACGTGAGATAACGCGGCGAGAGCTGAGCTCTTTTCTTGCTTCCTCTTTCTAGTCGTTGTTGTTGTTGTTGTTGTTGCCGTTGTCGCTGCTGTTGTATTCCTTCGATTAACATTGGCAACACTCAAATGGCGACTGTGCAGGTGGGCGTGGCAAGGGCCATGGGGCATGGGCCATGGGGCATGGGGCATGCCATTCAACCCAAACAACAAGTGGCAGACGCTGCGACGACGATGACGACGAAGAACTGCCAACTGGCCCTGGCCCTGGCCCTGGCCCTGGCCGTGAATTCCATATATAATTTTTGCCTCCTTTTTGGCTGCTCGCAGAGCAAAGTGAAAAATATCCTTGCCGCGCTGTGTTGCATTTGAAATTGTTGGGTAAAAAGCAAACGGGACGAACGTATTGAACGGGCAAAGTTTTGAAAAACTGCCGAGCCGCACTCGGAGTGGGTTGAGCAAAAGTTTACAGCTGAAGGGGCAGCTGGGGGGCCAACTTCGGTTCGACTGCGGGTCTTGAGCGCATTTTGACATTAATGGAAGTGTTTTTTTATTTTTTGTATTTCTTCTTCTCTTTTTGAGCTGTCGGAAATACAATATATATTAATATTGGCAGACGTGTTTAGTTTTAAATGGCAGACTTCCATTTTCTTTAATTTTTTCATTTTGTATTCCACAGAGACTTTAAACGTCTGGCTGAGCGGGTTTCGCTAGCTTAGCTCTAAGACGTTGTCAAATTGCTTGAAAGGCTTGGCCAAGCAATTCGTTTTATTAAAAAAATCTCCATTGCTCAAGCGTGCAAACTGCATTGTAGATATATATACAATTTTATTTACTTAAATTTATTAATAAAAATTTGAAATACGCCTTTACAAATTTAAGGGTTAGGGTGTGGATTTAGGGGTGGAGGTGAATTATAATAAGAACCGAAATTCTATTAAGTACATATAAATCTATGTTTAAAATTTGGCGACGCTAGCTCCAAAACAAGTGATTTATTTTATTTGTAATGTCTTTTTAAATATTTAATGATTTATTATTGATATATATATAATAATTTAATTTGTTTTAATTTGTCATGTCTTTATAAATATTTATTTATTTATTATTATATCTTCTACATATGTACTTCCTTCTATATCAGAATATATCCGAGTGCCCTGATAACAAAATTTAGGCAATTCTGGTGGCTTTGAGTTTGGTCTGAGGAAATATGAGGTCTATTTCTGTTCAGTCTTTATTGAAAAATACTCCTTAAATACTTCTTTTTAAATTAAATCAAGAGGCTACAGGCTGTGCTTCGGAGTAAGTGAAACGCTATTTTATAATACTTCTCTCAGCTAAAAAAAAATTTAACTTTTTTGGATATATAAACAAAAAAAAACTTTTTGTTTTATTGTTAAATATTTAAAACAATTAGATTTAATGAAAAAAATCCATTACAAGTTTATATGATTGACAGGCCTACAAAATTATTTATATAAAAAATACTAATTTTCAATGTCTTAAAAACTTAAAAAAAAAAAAAAAATTGAAAAATAAAGTAATAAAACATACGAAATAATAAAAAAAAAAATTAAAGTTATGAAGAAGCGAGTAGCATATAAAAGAGATTGCATTGAGAAGTATGAATCAGATGCACCACTCCGATGGACGAAAATACATAGACTGCAAATGTCATTGCGGTTTGTTCTAAAAAAAAAAAAAAAAAATAAAATGAATAAAAAAATTCATTTTAGACCAATAATTCTACTTCCTTAAGCCTGTTACATATTTTAGTATTTTAAAACATTTAATAACAATATTGATTATTTGGCAATTTCACAGTTGTTTCTTTTATGTTTCAGATTACTCCGAAATTTAATCAAGCTAAAAAATTGGGTTACCGATGCATTGAGAGCATTCGCCTAATTGTTTATTCATTATGCTATCCCTTTTTTGTATATACACACAGCAATCATTGAACTTTTAAGTAGATCCAAGTAGTACATTAATTAGAGGGGTTGCTGCTGAAGAAGTAAAGTTTTTGTAGCCCAACCCCGAAAGGAAAAAGTTGAAACCATTTAAAGAAACTTGAGTTCGCCTCACTTTCACTCAGTGGGAATTTGTTTTATTTGATTTGATGGTCACATTGCGTGACAGTAATTACAAAATAAATGCAAACATCTGCAGCGGATCACACAGAGACGCCCAAAGACGACACGCCAAGGCAACGAAAGGGATGCGTGTGTCTCTCTTTCTCTCTCTATCTCTCTCGCTCTTGATGCGAGAGGGTGGACGATTGGGATTTCGTATAGAAGAAATTGGGATGTGCGTGCGTTCCACTCACTGTGTGTTTTTGTCTGGATGGTTTTGTGTATCTTTCTAGTTGTTGTTATTGTTAGTAATTCGAGTAGTAGTAGTGGTTGTATGATGCATGCAGCTCTTGATGGATTGGCATAGAGTTGCAGCTAGCAGAAGGGAGAGCAGCCAGGCAGTACAGGGAGGCAGGCGACTCGTTTAGTTGGTTTTGCTGTATTCTATTACATGTGTAAGTTGCGCTTAAGTTTTCCAAAGTGCCATGTGACAAATTCGACAACAGCTGAGACCAATTGCTCAAAGTTTCATATACACGTAGACACACACACATACACACACACACACACACACACACACACATACACTCATTCACTCACACCTTTTGGTCTGGGGCCATGCATCGTTTCATCTATCAATCAAGCGCTGGCAAAGGCAATCATAAAACTGCCATTAAGCCAGCCGAGCCGAAACTCTATCATAAATCTTGAACGTAATCTTTAAAAAAACAGTTATCCACCCACAGAAGCAACCACCCAAAATGCTATTGCATTTGCTTGTGTTATTAACATATTGTTTACTTTAGCCAAAAACCAAACACATTTTCCATTATCTGCATGTGCAGCAGCAGCTGATGCAATATATCCCCACCCCCATAGCCCCCCCCATCAGTTTGCGATGCTTTACAATCCCCTTTCATTGGCTCGGCAATTTATCAAATGTTTTTCGCCAGCGGAAACGGAAGCTGCCGGAAGCTGCATAAAGCTACGTGTCATAATGGAGCGAAAACGGCATCGAGCTTCGCTCCAGAGGTTGGGGTCTGCGGCTAATGGCGCTAATAACGCACCATCAAATATTAATAATAATGGGCTAGAGCACAAATAATAATAAAAAAAAATATATATAAAAAAAATTCAATGCTGACGGCCAGCACTTCCGCTCGACCAATGTCCGGCTGACCCCCTAAAAATGAAGTGCCTCACACAGACGCACACAGACACGCACACACACACGCACAGGGAGAGAGCAAAATTCTTGCGCTCTGCCCCCATCGACTGGCTACATGTCCATCAGATGCCACTCGAAGCCGAAGTTTGCACTTGAAACGCATTCAGCTTGAGTGTGTGTATGTGTGTATGTGTGTGTGTGAGTGTGAAGTGTGTGTGTTGGACATTTTGATTAGCTTTATGTCTGGACATATGCCGGAAATGGCAATATTGGCAATAGGCGAAATGGCAAAAAAACAAAAATAGAATTATTCGAGGTAAATTCAGACAGCTTGACTTTTAGATATCCTTTTACCAAAAACAAAAACAAAAAAAAAATCTCTAAAACAAAAGTAAATTCGCTTTTTATAAGAAATGTTTGTGAACATTAAATATTTATATTTGCCGGACTTCAATTTGTTTTCAATATTTGTGGAAAATATATGTATAACAACAGAAGAAAATGTTTTTTATTCAGTTATATTTAATTCTTGGAAATTAATTTTCCAATTCTTGTTATTTATAAATGAAAAAAAAAAAAAAAAAAAATATATATATATATATATATATATATATATATATATATATATATATATATATATATATATATATATATATATATATATATATATATATATATAAATAAATGAAAATAATAACAAAATAAATAAATAAATAAATAAAAAATAAAATAAAATAAACAACAAAATATATATTTATATATAAATAAATACATATAAAGAAAAAAATATTTCTTTACTAGACCTTAAAAAAAATTATTCTTGAAGGGATTCGAATATAAACAGATATATATTTGTTAAAAACTAATGAAATTGTTTACTATATCTATATTATCATTAATTAATATTTAAATAAAATTAATAACAATAATAAATAAATAAATATACAACAAAATATTTTTTACTCCTTTAAAAAGAAAATAAATCGATTTTTTCAAGATCCTGAACGAAAATGTATAATTAATTTAAAAAATATTCAGTAAATACTTTGAATTTATTTATTTTTATATTTTTCATTTATATATTTCACTTCTACATATATTATATTTTTCATTTGTTAACAAACATTTTAAAATTAAAATTTAATAGTTTGAATTATTGATGAAACAAAATCTTTTTAAAATAAAAATTTTAAATATGAGTTCTATATGCTATACAATTTTAAATTTATAAATACAAATTTTTGTGACGTTCTTTCAGTTTATATCCATCCATCTATCTAACTATCTAACTATATATCAATCTTTCTGTCTAACTTTACATCTATCTATATCAATATATTTATCAATCTATATTTATAATTATCTATCCATCTATATTTCTATCAAACTTTTCATCTATCTGCTTATTTATCTATCTACCTTGCAGAACCTCTGTCACCTCTTCTTTGACCTACTGCTCTTCGAGGGTATTTCGGGGCAACACACAGCCCAATGCCAAAAATTGAAATCACAAATGTTCGATTTATGCAAAGCACACGATATGCAGGTGATGCAGGCGCAGGTAGGGTAAGGAAGGAGAGGGTGCTAGGGGGCATGGTACGCCCGCTGGCGAGACAGCGTGCTGAACCCAAAATACGAAGCACCCATACACACACAAGCGGGCACCTACACAGACGAATACTCTCACACACTCACACACACACATAGCTTCAGTCACAACTCTCGCGTCACAATTTGGCAAAAAAACAACAATAAATATTGAGCACACATATCACACATGGGCATACTCATTCACTCGCACACACACACTCTCTCTCACACACACACCCACACGTTGCACAGCAAATTGCTTAGCATACTTTACGGCTTCAATTGGCAATTGGCAGCCTTTGAATTCGTTTCCCGGCACCATTTTTGCTCGACATGCCATTGGCAAGACGCTTGACATGTCTGTAGGCGGTGGGCGTGGGCGTGGGCAATGGGTGTGGGCGGCGGACGGTGGGCTGTGGGCTGTGGGCTGAAGTGGTTACCCGAGCCGTGAGCTGTGCGTCCTGAGCCTGGCGCCTACCTGGCACCTGACAACTTGGCAAGCTTTATAGCTGTTGTTGTTGTTGGGATTTCTACCTTTTTCTTTTATTTTTCCCTTCTTTTTTTTTTTTGGGTGCATGTTGCGGCTGACTTGGGTTTAAAGCCCACAACAGTTTTTGCGAGAGGTGGAATAAAAGTTGCGATTGATTAATTAAGTAGTTTTAAAGAGTTGAACAGAGTGCGCTGAGACAAAGTTTTTGTCAATTAAGTTGGAAAATATTTAAAATAGTTTAGACAATGCAATTATAGCTGAGTAACTTTTTTCTATTTATTTATCACAAAATGGATTACTTATATAGTTATATTATAAGGCTTTATTAAATATATTGAATTCACTTAAATCAGAAAAAAATAATAATTAATGACTTTATGACAGAATAGAAATATTTCTTCTTTTTTTTTTAATTATAGTAATATATTAATATTAATATATTATTGAAAAAATATACTTTATCAAGAAATAATTATCTGGCTTTTCGAAATTCGAATACTATTTATATTTATGTAATTTTATCATAATATATGTAATTTTCTTAGAAAAAACAATTAAATTTAGAATATATGCAATATAAAAAATTCCCCAAAACATCGTTTGAATATTATAATTTTATTTATTATTAATTCATTTTTAAAATATTAACTTTTATATTAAATACTACATATTTATAAAAATTTATACATATATATATATATATATATATATATATATATATATATATATATATATATTGTTATTTTAAATTTAAATTCTGTATTGCCTGTTTCATAAATACAAATTTTTGAATAATTTTTTGTAAATGTTTTTATATATTTCATTTTAAACATTTTCGCTTGCGAAAAGTTGCTTTAAATGCGACTACAAATTATATTTTGGATTTATATTACTTTAAAATATTATTTAAAATAGAAAATACAAAATTTCTAAAATTTAATTTATGAAAATACTTAAGAAAAGAAACATTTTTTTTTTTTTTTAAATTCTAGAAATTTTTATTTTAATCACTTTCATAAAAGTAAAAACTATCAACGATATGCTTTGGTGTGAAACCATTTATAAAACTCACGTTCTCAATTATGATATTTGTTTTAACTTGTCTTCGGCTCTCCTACAGATCTCTAATCTTAATGATAAATGACTTAAGGAGAGAGATCTGCTATTATGATATACAGCTCCTACAACAGCTGCTATGTCAGCCTGTCTCTCAGCGCTCAAGAGTGACGCGTCAAGATTTGTTGTTTCCAAAATTAATTGTTTAGATATGCTTATTCACTTAAAATAAAAATGTGGAAAAATAAAGTAAGTTTTTGAGCACATCTTTAAGACAACTGCTCGACGGACCCTCGCCATAGGCCAACTGTCTTTGGTCTGTGTGGCAGCTGCCGTTTAACTTCCGTCTACAAGCCTCACACACGCTCTCCAGCTGGAACTGCGTCAGTTTTGATTGAAATATTGACAGCAATTTTTGCATAGTTTGACGATAAGTTCACCAGCTCAACGAACAGCAAAAAGCAAAAGCAAAAACGAGAGTAGAAGAAGCAAAAGTGGAGGCAGAAGCAGAATCTAAAGCAGAAGCATTACCGCCACAGCTAAACAAACTCAATTGCAATGTGGCTCATGTGCAATGTGCTGAAAACTTTAAAAGTAGGCAGCGGGAGGTGAGGGTGAGGCAGCGAACGCTGGCAGCCAGGTACAGGTACTCCAGGTGCCCACTCAATCGAGCCTGAAAACAGCTTATGACAGGTTGCCTTATTATGGCTGTCAGGGTTGTCAGGGTTATTAGAAACCTTTTATGCTCGCACTCGCACTCACACTCACACACTCACACCTGAGGCGTAGGTGCCCAATATCTTCATTAGGCTGCACATGAAATGTTCACGACTTTAAGCGCTTTTCCATTTGTTATTTTTTCCCTTTACTCTCTCACTCTCTTTCGCTCCTTGTATTTGATATTTTTTAGGCCTCTGACGGGGGGCGACAGCTCAGGTGTAAAATAGTTTGCCACGTCAGTTGGCAGCGGCGTATTTTGTTGTCGTCTATTTTTTTTTCTATTTTCTGATTTTCTTGTAGTTTTCACAGTTTTGCCTTTGCCTTTGTTTTTGTTTCTCTTTATTTTTATTTTTTTGCCGTCTGTGCTATTGATTTTCCAACACTTTTCGCCTGGCGCATTTCTTCATAAATGTCAGAGAAACCACTTTGATGTCTTGACTTTAAGACTGCCTACATACCCACACACACACACACAAACACATACTAGATGGACAGATATGAGCTCTTTAGAATTGTATTCCCTTTTTCCATATTTCGTTTTTGTTCAACTCACATGTGGCACTTTGATGTGGTTCTGTCTGCGGCAGTTTTTGTCAAGTCACGGCTTTTAATCCCCTGAACAGGGTTTCGGTTCTCTTCTCATCTCAATTTTTTGTTCTTCGGCTTTGCTGTAGGTGTTGCCGTCTTTGGATTTTGGGCATTTTTACAAATCACTTCGACTAATTGTTTTGGGACGCAATACGAAAAATAAAGCAAGCAGACATTTGAGAAATCCTTGAACCGAAGGTCAACTATGGCTTCCATGCCCAAAGTCCTTTGACTCTTGCAACTTTTTTCACTGTCATCAGCTCAACGAAAACTCATCAGACAGTCCATAGACTTAGAGTTACAGTACAAAAAAAAAAAAAAAAAGCAACTACAAAAACAAAATTGCTCTGCTTAGACACTTGTCCAAGAACTAATTCCAAATTCAAAACTCGTGGGCGCCAAAAGATTTTCATCTAAAACGAAATTCAAAAGTTTCAAACCATTTGTAAAGAGATATCAATGGAATAAGGAGGCAACGGGATCAGTTAGAGAAAGTTTATTTGCTGGAAATCGCATTAGACTTTGCTTAATTAGCGATAAATGAATTAATTCATTCAACTCAGTTGAGCAACAAATATTTAAAGAATCAATTTAAATGTAAATTTAATATAATCTGTAAAAATTTTATTCGTATAGCTCTTAATAAATTAATGAAAAAACTCAAAAATATATTAAAATTAATTTTTAAATTACATAATAATAATATTTAATTCATCGTGAAACGAAAAGTAGAACAATTATATAATAAATAATTATAATCTAATATAATAAAACTAAAATAAATAATTTATAATAATATATAAATTTAAATTTAAAAATTAATAAAAAAAAAAAAAATAAATAAAATCATTACTAAATCATATAAAGGGAATTCATATACTAATATATAAATATTATATATAAAATTAAAATTAGAAAAAAATATATATTTAAAATACATTTTGGCAATTATATTTGATTCCAGCTATATTCAAAATTAAGTATCTGAATAAAAAAAAAAAAAAATAAAATAAAAATAAAAAATTAATTATACAAACAGGATTCATATAATTATGCATGAATATTATATACAAAATTACATATTACATTTAGAAAATATCCTGTAATAATCCAGAAAATAAAACTTTATTTTATATAATCTAATATTAACTTTTTTTTAAGTGCAATAATAATTATTTTAAACATAATTTATTAATGCTTTAATCTACGTCTGTTTTGCATTCCACAAGAATTGAATATTCATTGAGTTTTTACTAACAAAACTTCACAAATGGAATATATTAATATATTAAAATCAAAAAGTTTACTTTGCAATTCAAGGCCAATTATCGTGTGATAATAAAAATGCTATCATCCACAGATCGTGCACAGAACCCATCGAAACTTTTGCCAATCGAACAAACAAAAGTGGAGCAGCGATAAGCGGGGCAAAGCAACTGTCGGCACTCATACGCCCCCTGTCGATGAGAATACGCGTCCCGCAGCATAAATTCATAATGTTTCAACTTTACGTTGATAATATTTCGTTATGTCAACAGATTGATATGCACTTTCTTCTTTTAATTTTGTCATTATGTATTTTTTTTTTTTTCGATATTTTTTGTTTACATTGAAAACAATTTGAAATATCTTGTGTTTGTCTTGGAATTTGGAGTTGCTAAGCTTTTGGCGCTGCAACTTTTGACAGCAGTTGATTGAATGCTATAAAGGGGATTACCACGCTATGTGCAACTACGTACGGTTATCTGGTGTCACACATACACACACACACACTTACACTCCAGCTGGCCCTAATTGCTCAGACGCTTAGTCAAGATATGAGGTGGAAGTGGGAGTGGCACATAGAACGAAGCAGGTGTAAATTGTGACTTAAAATTAATTGAGGTATGAAAAACAAATAAATAAATGAATAATTGTCATGAAACTTCACAGGCAACAAGGCAGCTATTGTTGAAAATAGAAAAGTTTCTATGCAGATAAAAGAGACTTTTCATGAAATTAATTTTTATACATATTATTATTTAAAATTATAGAGCAAATAATAGAATAGGCAAATAAGAATTGAAATACAAATCTATTTTTGAGCTTGCCTATTAGAGATGAAGTAAGAAATATTTTATATAACACATAAAAATAAATTTAACACGTAAATTCTATATAGTTTATATGGAACATATTATATCATATCATCAAAAAATTAAATAAAAATTATAAAAAGTAAAAATGTAATAAATTAAATAAACAAAACAAAAATAATAATAATAATAATAATTTAAAAGAAATAAATAAATAAAATTAAATAAAGCATTAAATATTATATAAAAAGTGAAAACGAAATAAAGAAAATAAAAAGAAATTAATAATAATAATAAAGCAAATAAATAAATGAAATTTGTAGCATATCCGGTCAAATAATAAATATAGATAACACAGCTGAAGCCACTTCGGCCAACCCCTTCCACCTTCCATCATAAACTCATCTCATCAACAGGCAGGGAGCCAGGCAACAAGGCCTCCATGCCCATATGCTATGAGCAACAAGACTCTGTGCAAACGCTCTCTTAAAGCGGCGTGCCGTTTGCCACAACGTTCCGTCTTATACGCAACGTTTCGGTAATGAAACGCAGCAGCATAACAAGAGCGCATAGAGCGAAGAGCACAAGAGATAAAAGTCTGCGCTCTTTCCTTGGATTTACTCAAAATGAAGTAAATACAATGTAACGTTAAGGTGTTTATTTTTTTTTTTGGCTGAGGCAGCAAAATGTAATCAATAATATTAAATATTTAATGTGGCAGGTGGAAATGAAAAAAATGTATAATTTATGAACTACGCAAATCATTTGCAGAAAAATAAAACAATATGTTATTGCATTGATTTGGAAAAATTTAATAAAAATTAAATAAATAATATTATTTAATATTCTTTCCTCTTCAAAAATATAAACAAACGCCAGGCTTACCTGTGCTCTGGCACCTGGCCGCCTAGCGCCGCACAGCTATGTACTCAACATCCACTCACGTTCCACATGCAACAACTTTGCTTGCGCTCTTCGTGCGGCCGTGTCCCTCTCTTGCACTCTCTCTATCTCTCTCTCTGTTCGCTGGCTTCGTTGAGTTGCGCTGTAAAAGAGTCGCATACAGGTGCACGCCAACAGCGACTACCTCGCTCTCGCGTCGCTGGCACCTACAGAGCCGCCCGCCCACACACAGACACCCGCACACATGCAATGACATGCTCTTCGTTTGCCTGTTCACTCGTTCGCTCTCTCTCTCTCTCTAGTGTGCGCTCTGTGTTGGCAGCAGGAAACGTCGCAAGGAAATGCCAAAATGTTCAACGTCCATTCGTTTTCGCATGTGTGCGAGCAACTGTAACTGTATGTGTATGTGTGTTCGTGTGTGTGTGTGTGGATGACATTGCGGCGCTCGTTGGGGCAGCGCCAGTTGTCGGCTAACGGTAGTCGTTGCGAAACTTTTGCTGGAGTAACGTGTCGCGCAATTGAAATTGGCGGCGTTTTCATCGTCCAGCGCCAGCGTCGTCTCCAATTCGCGTGCTCGCGACTTTTTTAAAAACGTCTCCGTGTGTGTGCGTGCGTGTGTGTGTGTGCGTGAGTGAGTCTCAGTGCATGTGTGTATGTGAGTGAGTCTGATTCTGAGTGTGTGTGTGTGTGTGTGTGTGTGGGGCTGCCAATTAGTGTGTTACATTTGTGCAACAGTCCCGTGTACGTGTGCGTGTGCGCGTGTGCGTGTGCGTGTGCGTGCCCCATGCTGCATGCGTGTGCGTGGGGCGCCGCAGTCGCGAGACCAGCTTCAAATTTATTAACATATTTTTAAATACAAAATGCAAATCTCGAATAGCTCAACTAAAATAATATAAATAAATATATATATATATATATATATATATATATACATATACAGCAAGTGGAACCTTTCTCCTAGGTAAGCTTAACCCGTAAAACAAACTTCTAACGAGCTTTTAATTCACTTTGTCTTGCCTTCGTCCGCTCAAGTTTTATTTGTCCTTTATTTTCTGCTATTTTTTTCGGTTTATTTATACTTGGGAAAACTTTCTACGAAATTCAATTTTTGGCCAGGGCCCTGGAAAATGGCCAGCAATAGAAATTTTACCCACAACGCACGTTTATGGTCATTAAACTGAATTAGATCAAGTTAAACGATGTCTACAATTAGATTATGTGCAAATGAAAACACGAGGCTCAACTGCGACTATTTCCTATCAATTCAATTAATGGCAACTGCGAGATAAGAGCTTAAAAATAAATTTAAAAAATATCCATGTACATTTTGTGTCTAATTTGAGGTTGAACTAACTCTTGAAAAAATAACCAAACATTGCCGTTCTCTACTCCTTTATCCACTCATTCTCTCATTCTCAGTCATTCACTAAACTTTAAAATTAGTTTCTTTAAATATTAGCTTTAGGCAATGATATTATATTATATCATATTATTTTAAGCAAATTATCGAATCAATTATGTTTATCATCCACTTCAATGATGAAATTTATAAAAATATTGAACATTTATTGGTTAATAATGTCATCATGCACTTATTTTCTGTTCAATTAAATTTCAAAATACAAAGACTTGAGGCTATTATGCTAATTACCAAAGACAATATTTTATGTATGAAACAGTTGGAGCACTAGTTTTTGCTGCTTCAAAGATAAATTTGATCAAGTTGGCTGTTTCGAGAAAAGCCGTTAACTGACTCATTTGTGGTTATTCGGAGCTGCTGCAGTTTTTTATTTGGCGACTTGGCTAAAAAAAGAACCGAATATAGAAATAACGCCAAATTAGATGTTTTCCGGCTTATGCATTATTTTTGTTAGTTATGTTAAATATACTAAATTAATATATACCTCATCGGCCAGGTAATTTTTCGATCTACAATTTAGCATTTGCATTTTTTTTTAATTTTAACTAATTGTACATGTTTTATATACGTTTGAAGTTGAAAAAATAAACTTTTTTTTATGTTAGACACTGTATAAAGATATATATGAATAAATAACAATATTATTAAAATAGTTTCTTTACATATATATATTTTTTCTTTTAGTAAATTTTGCATATTTATTTTAATTATAATTTTTTTTTTTTTTTTATTTAGTGTAAAACCATTTACATCATAATTTAGCACCTAAACAGCACTTGAATCATTTTCAGTATTAATAATAAATAAAACAAGTTAAAATAACACTTTAATTCATTATCCATCCATTCCATTCATTAATCCATCCAAAACTTGAACCATAAAAAACTACAAAAGTTGTTTAGCTTTCAACAATAATAAATAAAATCGCAAATGAGTTGTTTTACAAGACAAATCAAGTTAAGTCATCAACAACAGAAATGTATATTTATTTTTGATGCAAATATCTACGATATATAATAATAAATTTCAAATGAATATCTACTTTAATGAATAGCTGAAAACAAAATCATAATTATAGCAAATATATTCTTGTAACATTATGATAAAACACATTGTAATACAAGCCTAATAAATTAATTAACATATTTATGCTGACAGCCGCATGGAAGATCATTCAAGATTCGTTTTATTAGCCATGTCTACGCCGTGCGCTGTAGCTAATCCAAACACCTCACAAATTTAATAAGCTCTATTCAGCGGCGATGTTTCCCTTCCAAATCAACCTTCGCAACATGCTAATTAATGGCTAAGAAACAAACCAAAAACTTTGACAAATATGAAATGACAAAATTCAATGAGCAGCTGAAAAAAAAAAAAATAAAATAAAAAACGACAGCTGTAAAGTTTACAGTCCACAAGAAAAATGTTGACCCAAGTAAATTAGCGTGAAAATTCCTGAACAGAAATATTTAGTTGATTATGAATGCTAAGAGGCAAAGTGTAGAAGAAATACCAGAGTTAGTTGGAAATGGATGCGGAGTGCGTGGGAAAACGTGTCAAACGGCAAACTGGGAAAATTGTGGCAAGGTCAGCAGCAGACGGCGACACGCCCCAAACTCACGT
Source organism: Drosophila arizonae (assembly GCF_054131065.1). Classification (NCBI taxonomy): domain Eukaryota; kingdom Metazoa; phylum Arthropoda; class Insecta; order Diptera; family Drosophilidae; genus Drosophila; species Drosophila arizonae. Next base: position 23,352,793 of record NC_142923.1, on the reverse strand, counting down.
GTAGCACAGGGCGAAATGCAGTTGGTTTTATTTTAGTTTTAATTAAAAAGAGCAAAAGTGACTTTTGAAATGGTCAAGAGATAAAACTGCAATAACTATAAAGAGCAGTTTAAAACGGAATTGACGATCGACAGTTGGGTTGGCTTGGCTTGGCTTGGTTTGGGTGGTTGGGGTGGTTTGGGTGGTTTGGGTGGTTAGCTAGCAAGAAGTCATGCCATGCTATGTGGGGGACGCACACGCGTCAATTTGTTAAGCGGGTCACGTACGAGCCAACCCTATTGGCCAACCCAAGTGCCACACAGGCCTCTTCCGTTCGACGTTTTCTCTATCTATGTGCGAGTGTGTGTCTCGGTGTTTGTGTGTGTGTGTGTTGTCATCAACACGAATATAAAAATCGAGAATTAAACTCGATGAAAATGGCAACAACTTTTGCTGCCCCACTCAAACAACGCCCCATACGAGTAGCGCTGCTTCTGTTGCTTTTGTTCTTCCAACAAATCGATTTCAATAAAGTTGAATTTTGTTTGGTATTTTCTTTTTTTTATATCGTCTTTATGGGCAATGGCTTTAAAGGCCGCTGCCAAATGACGCAACAAATTAAATGTCAATAATTTAAAATAATTACCAAAAAAATACAAACGCTATCAAAGCAAGTAAATAAAATAACGTTTAACAGTAAATCCCAAGGCCAAATAAATTTTCAACAATTTTTATGGCTTTTTAATCTAATAAAATTGCCATAAAAAATAAGCAAAGGCAAGATAACCGAGTTGAGAATTGGCTAAATAAAAGTAAATCAATAGCAGCATAATTTAAAATAAATAAATGCACTTTAAAGTCGAATAAGAAAGAGCATAAAACAAATAAACAGACAAAATGTGATGGGAACTTTCACTGCCACTGCGATTGCGACTGCAACTGCGACAGCGACTGCGACTTCACTTCATTATTGTCAAAGGGTTAATGGCTGCGTGCCCATGACATGAAAGGGTTCGCTGCACTAATGACCTGCATTTTGCATGTGAAATGGGCGCAGCCTGAGCCCATTTTGAGGGTTGAAGTAGAAGGGTTTGGAACAGCAGCTTGGGAAATACATACGTGCATATCTATCTGCGAGAGGGCTTGAGCATGCTCCAGTTCAAATTACAGAATTTAGCTAATAATTATTTGATTTATTGCAATCAAAAGTCTCATATCTTTAAGTTAAGTGTTAAATTTAAAATGATTTAAAATTTTATACCCGCTCGAGGTATTGAGGTATTTTGGTATCTGTTATAAGTATTATATATTGTAAAAAATTATAGTATATTAGTTCAAAGGAAGCCTAAATATATTTTGAATCAATTAAACTATAGTCCTAAATTTATGTATTTTTTTTTTATTTTTTTTAAATTTTTTTATTTATTTTTATTTTTGTTTTATTTATTTATTTTTTTTACGCTGTTTTATTCTTTCTGAAAACCAAATTGGGTTCCTGACCTTGTATACAATACTTACAAATAATGTCGTTGCAAATATAAAACATATATTAAAAATATTCTTTAAATTATTTATTTAAAAATAAATAAATTTTTAAATAATTAAGCAATTTTTTTGTTCTATTCACATAAATGAGAGTCTACATTTATGTTTATAAATTTAATTTAGGAAAAGATTAAACATCACTAAACCGAAAATCTCTATACAAGCTGATAGATGTAAGAAAATAATGTGAAGCAGTAGAGGAAAAACATTTCCTTCAATTTTTAAGAGCTGTACTGAAAGCTTCTGTAAATTAGGTGTTATACCCATTGAAGCTGTGGCACACTCGAAATTAGGGATTGTGTAATAGGCGTTGCTATTTTTGAACCAGGAACGACGCTATGTAAATGGATGTGACACTTACTCACTTATTTAGAGCTATAAAGTAGTTGATACAACTCCAATTCCAATACGATGATATAACATAATATATTATAATGAAATATAAAATAAATAAAAATGTAATGAAATTTCTACCCCAAAAATATAAACAATAATAGTTAAATATTTTACTTTAATATTTACAAACAGCATTAAACTAATTTAAACTGTATTCACGCATCTCATCTCTACATTGCCATGGCCTAGCTCTTAGCACTTATATGCCTACAATTTGATAGCCATTACGGTGACCGCAGTGTGCGGTGCTGGTGGTTGAATCACAGCGATTCCCTGGTCATCCCTGTAGTCCGCATAGGGCACTGACAGCACACAATCCATGCCCAGGGCAGCCATCACACGAGTGGAGTAGAGGCTGGTGCAGGTGGTGAATAGTAGAGGTAATCCCTTGGCACGACCCAAGTCCATTAGGGCACTGACAAGCCGCCGTCCCAGGCCCTGACGTCGCACCGCCGCATCCACTGCCAGTATGCTCAAGTACAGGGTATCGGCCACGTTGTAATGCTCAAAGATTCGCGCTCTGCGCTCCACATCGGAGAGGAAGTAATGAACATGCTCAATTAGCTGCTGCGGCTTCTGCTCATTTACGTCGAGCCAATTCTGTTCCAGATCGCTGGGCCGCAGTATGCCAGCGAAAGCCACGCCCACAATGCGCTCCCCATCGAGGGCAACGAGAGAAGTGCCCTGACGTATTAGCGATAGCCGATACTCTCGCCTCTTTGGATCATCGTGAGCCACCGGCTGAGCACCTGGCGTCTGCATCAGCGGCTCCTGGCCATAAAAATGATCGCCCAAGAAACGAGTTGCCTCCTCGATATCAATCTCTTGCATTAATCGAACGATCACCATGATCTACATTCACTAACTGAATGAATTTGTTAAACACTAAACGAGCTTTTCTATTGGCCTTATCGCTAAGAGCTTTTGCTCTGGAAATATTTCATTAATCGAACTGATAAACAATTGTTAGTGTGGTCATATTGACAAATTATTACGCATAACAATAATTCTAAAACTTGGAAACACGAATTTGATAGCAGCTATAGAAATTATAGAAAATATTAATTGGAAATAATCTAATCTTGAACTAATCTTGAAATCGTTTACTACAAAATTGTTTTTTTTTTTTTTTTTTTCATTTATCAGTTTGAAGTATTAGCTCTTGAATACAAATGAGAGTCCCATCTTATCCACATTTTTGTTTAGTATTTTGTTTTTAGTATTTTTTTTTTGTTTTTTGTTTTTTTTTTGTTTTTTTTTTTTTTTTTGTTTACAGAATTGTCCCAACATATATAAGATCTGATTAGATTTTTACTCACATGTACTTTTTTTTATTTTTATTTTCTTATCAGTCGGTAAATAGGAATTGTAACAATTCCCTTTATTCAAGCAAACAGTGCCTAAAATTCAATTCAGATATCATTAAGAAACCAAAACAGAATTAATATAAATGTGCGAAATCAAAGCTGTGATGTTGTCATCATGCTGCTTTAATATTTTTATTATCATGTTTATACTGCTACAATAAAAATTGAATTTAAATTGTCTTTTACTTTTCCGTTTTTTGCCTGTGTTGATTTGGCGATTCTTATAGAGCTAACAATCATATTTACTCATGACAGCAAATAATAGCTTTGTTTACTTTTCTTCATATTGGGGTCAGCTTGATAAGTTTTTGCATAAATTATCAAATGCAAAGCATTTGATTATTATGTCTCAAGTCTGAAATGGCTCAGCTAGGAAAAAAACACATTATTGATAAACCTCAGCGCAATTGATTACCATTAAAACTTAATATTTACTTAAGTTGAGAAGTATCTATTTAAGTATTATTTTACTAGATTCAAAGTACAAAAATGCTCAATTTCTTAACTGAAATAAATATGTTAAACGGCTCAGAGAAAACGAAAATAATTATAATTATTTAAAATTAAAAAAAAAAATTGTATGTAATTTTAAATGTTGGATTTCCTTTCCACTCTTTTCTTGTAAATTTGTACAAAAAGTAATTTAAATTTAAATATTTGCTTAAGCAAGTCTATCTAGAAGATAATATATACAACGAAATTTCCATACACCCCAAGCGCAGCTGCTGTTCGCAAGAGCCAGGGTATCTACTGGTCAAGCACACCATAATTATTATTAATCTGATTTCACGAACGCTTGCAATAATTATGTAGGGTTGTTTTCTGATTGCTCTTATCAATAAAACCTTTTGGCTTATATACATCACGTTTTCAAGAATATACGAATTCATACCACACAGCGGGAGATTAATTATAGACTCAGCAAATTATTAAAAATAGAATTTTAATCAAATCAAATTAAACTTATAGAGCCTGCTGTTCTCCGACTAGAAAAATGTCTTATACAGTCCCGGACTGTACAAGGGCATTTCCTGCAGCTTGATGGCCATCACACTCGCCTCGGTGTGCGGCTCTGGCGGCCGAATAACCACGTTGCCATCCTCATCCTTGTAGTCCGCATAGAGCTCCGAGTGCACGCACTCCATGCCCAAGGAGGCCATCAGGCGCGTCGAGTACTGGCCCGTGCAGGTGGCCACCATTAGGGGATAGCCCCTGGTTCGGCCCAGCTCCATGAGCGTAACGACAAGCCGTCGCGCCAGTCCCTGACGCCGCATCGTTGAGTCCACAGCCAATGTCTTCAGATAGAGAGCATCTGTGACGTCATAGTGCTCAAAGAACTGCGCGTGTTTCTTAATATTGCACAGAAAATAATGAATATGCTCAATCAAGAGCTTCGGCTTGCGCTCATTGACCTCCCGCCAGTTCTGCTCCAGATCGCTGGGATGCATGACACCAGCAAAGGCGACACCCACAATCCGACCCTCTCGACTCTGATCGACGGCAACCAGAGAGGTACCTTGGCGCACCAGCGACAGCCGATACTCGCGCTTCTTTGGATCGTCATAGATCAACGGATGATTGCCGGGCGTCAGCATCAGCGGCTCGTGCCCATAGAAATGATCGCGCACAAAGAGGCTGGCTTCATCGATATCATCGATTTTCATTTCCCGCACAATCGTTGTCATCTTGCCAGCTATGAAAACTAACTGCAGCTCTCTGTCAATTTACGGTTTTATGACAGCCATTCCAGTGGGCTTATCTCAGCAGATAATAAAACCTAATTACCTGTACTTGAATTCAAGTTTGCAAACTCTAAACATATTCAGGCACCTACATTGCAGAGATAGCACCACTTGACTGATAAAACAGCAAACGTTTGCCCGACTCCACTTGCATATACCCTATAATTCAATCAGCTGAAATATATTTTTTAATACAAGTTGAATCTTTCTACTCATAGACTAAATCTCGTCTCATGTTTTATATAATCTCTCATATAATACTTGATCTCTCTAGTTTTGTTATCGATTGAAAATGTTATCGGAAATCTTATGTAAAATTATATTTACTACATCTTTAGTGCTAGAGTTTCAAAATTTTAAATATAGATTCCTATGTATTTTATATAATTTTAATTTTTATAATAATCCACCTCCTCCCTCGATGCAAATCTCAGAAAATTTTCAAATAAAACTGATATACATACATCATTTCATATAATCTATTGTTTTATTCAAATTTCGATCTCTATTTTTCAACCAAAAATTGTTGATTATTTTCAATACATATATACCCTAATATACCCTACAATTTCAATACCATTACACTGGCTTCTGTGTGTGGTGCTGATGGCTTAAATACTATATTGCCATCGTCATCTCTGAAGTCGCAATAGTTTTCCGAGTGCACACACTCCATGCCGAGCGACGCCATCAGCTTTGTCGAGTAGCAACCGGTACAGGTGGCAACCAACAGTGCGAACCCCTTGGCTCGACCGACATCGACCAGGGCCGTCACCAGTTGTCGTCCCAAGCCTTGGCGCTGCATCGTGGCATCCACGACGAGCACCTTCAAGTACAGACAGTTCGAGACGTTGTAACGCTCAAAGAACTGGGCATTTCTCTTGATGTTGGTCAGAAAGTATGCGATGTGTTCCATATATTTCGTTCGTTTCTTGTCCCTCAACTCATTCCAACTGTGGTCCAATTCATTTGCGCTCAGCACACCCGCATATGCCACGCCCACAATGCGATCGACGCCCGTGCTCCGATCGACAATAACCAAGGAGAGGCCTTCCCGTACAGCCGACTCATCCAAACTGGCATTCAGTCGCTCACATTTGCCATATGACTCCAAAAGCGGTTCGTGTTTCATAAAATGTTCCCGAAACAAGCGACTCGCTTCATCGATATCTTTTACAGTTAATTTGCGCACGATCGTTGTCATATTGCGAGCTTCACTCTCAAACTGAGCACTGTTACAGAGCTTTTGTATATAATATTCTCTCTCTTATTGTAGGCAGCTGAAGAAACTGCGAATGAGCTTACAAGAAAGCTAAAGATAACGAGAACTTAAGACGACAAAGATGATCTGTAATCTGAGAGTCTTTTGTTCAGAGATAATATATTTATATTATATACGTTGTGCATATATGTTTGTATATATATCAGAAACTGGTTGCTCTGTGACTTGCATATTTCGTTGGATTTTGCATTAATTGATTGATCAACTGAAACAAAAATAGTTCGGCAGATGTATTTATCTTTAAATGATGATTGATAAACTCAAGTAAAGTCTGCTGCTGTAGCGGAATATCTACAATATTCCATATTCGACTAATGATTCTATATATTGCATGTAAGATTTTGTATTAAAGAGTTTGGGAATATTTAATTTATTTTTCGCTTATAACAATGACTGGCAAAATCTTTTTGCTTGCAATGCCTCTATAGTATTTTGAAAAAAAAAAAAAAAAAAAAAACAAAAAAAAAAAAAAAAACAAAACAAAAATACAGTACAGACATATTGTTATTGTTTGTTGACAACAACTATAGTTCGTTTTAAATAACAAAAAAAAAAAAAAAATTATAATAATAATAATAATAAAGTTACGGCTTATCAGCTCCCAACTTAAGTATGAATATGATAATAAATTATAAGTTATATTAAAGCATAAGTGTAAAAAGGCATCTGAAAATAATTTGATAAACAATACATTCAACACACATTTATGCTTTTCATTCCAAGTAAAAATAAATACTCGAGTAATAATTTATATTTATTTATTTCTTAATTATTATTGATTTATAATTTTATTTAATCATCTATTACACACTAAGTTCACTGATAATTAAAATTAACAAATTTGTGACTTACTTATACATATATTTTTACCAATGTAGATAACAAGTATATCGAGTCATGGAATAAACTGCTCAGAGTTTTATAACCATGATACGTATATGTGTATGTGGTGCAGGTGGATTGAACACAACCTTTCCGTTGTCATCCTTGTAGTCCGCATAGGCCTTCTCGTAGACGCACTCCATGCCCAGGGCTTGTTTCTGGCGTGCCGAATAAAAGCTGGTGCAGTAGGCCACCATCAGGGGGTAGCCCTTGGAGCGACCCACTTCCATGAGCGCGGCAGCCAGACGTGCGCCCAGTCCTTTGCCACGCATTGAGGCAGCCACATTCGTTACGTGGGAGTAGAGTAGCTTGGAGACATTGTAACGCTTGAAGAGATTGACTTCGATTTCCACTTTGGACAGAAATACCGCAATGCGTCCCCAAGTATTTGGCTCCATGGCGGCGGCCTCTTCGCGATGCTTATCCAAATCGCTGGGGACCTGTGCACCAGCCAGCACCAAGCCCACAATGCGTCCATCATTGTTTTCATCCAGAGCCAAGAGGCAGGTGCCCTGCTCTATCATGGAAATGTGATATTCGTCGTTCTCCTTCTCATAGCATCTCTGCACATTCTCGCCCGAAGACGCGCACAACGGTTCGCCATTATAGAAATTGTTGCCCATAAATAGCTTGACGTTCTGATAGTCCGACACCTCCATAATACGGATGAGTATGCCATCTTTTGTGCCCAGCGCGCTTGACATGTTTAGTATTTTGATTTGGTCATAGAACTAACTCAACTTTTCGCCTAGCGCAACTATATATATGAGGTCTAATTGAGCTCTTATCAGTGCGAGGCGTGTGTATGTAGTATATATGTATATTATATTGCACGCTTTTTGACAAACACTTTAGACGACGTACACTTAATTTCAATTCGAGTATTTGCTGGACTGAGCACTTATCAATGAGTATGAAATTAATTTCACATGGAAACAATATTAAAACTTTTTGCTACAAATAATCAGAGCTATGATGACTATTTATTGATGAGATTTCCATACACGTTTTGATTTTTTTTCATATGATTCAGTATTTGGCCAGATGTTATAGCCAAGGTTTGGAGATAATAACGTAGATAATATGGAACGCTTTGAAAGGCGTGGTGTGACTTTATTCATATGAAATGGAATATAGAATTTTATATTCTTATTATAGAACAATATGATATATATAGTAGTAGTATAAGAGATAGTAGTTTAAACGTGCAACTTGAAAGCTTTAATGATAATAGAATCATTTTTGATTATAGTTTGATATGTCTCAGGAAGAAACTAAACAACGAAAAAGTTGCAAATAAATAAACATATGAAAATCTAGGAACTCTACTCTAAATCAAATTTAATTTGTTCTATTACAACTTATATGATTTTGAAAGCATGCAGCTGAATTGTTCATAAAATACTTCACCGAGAGATTTAGAGATCTATCGCGAACTTTGGTATAGGACCTCCACCTGGAACTTCTCCTGTTCCAAAAACTGGAGACAGAATGCAAAAGGTAATTTCCCACATGTAAACCAAATTTTTCTGTCTTGAAACCCTATCACTAATCCCTAAATAACATAAAGTCTAATAAAAGCCAAAATCTTTCACCGTAGAAATAAAGTACATCTAACTCTTAAATTGCCTATAGTGCAGCCCTTTATGCAGCTCCCTCCTCTTTGTCTGCATCAAAAATCCAAAAATTAGAAACGCTTTAAGCAGCCACAATAACAGAGGGGAACAGACAACCAAGAAAACACTGAACTGTTTGAGTGGGAGGGCGCCCTGTGTGCCGTCGTTTGGTCTGGACGAATGCCGGCAAATTCCCAAACTGGCCAAAAACCAACATAATTTACATGTCTGCTGGATAACTTCGACAGAGAGAAACAGTGCAATGTGTTAATAAAGGGGCGGTGGGGGAGTAGCTCCAGGGGAAAATGGGGTACTCCGTCTGGACCTGGGCAGTCTGTACAAGCCAAACAGTCTGTTGGCCATGTTATGCCAGACAAGTTACAGTTGTTGCTGCTGCTGCTGGTGCTGCCGTTTGTTGCTCTTGTTGCATGCTTTGCTCGTCGTCAGGTGCTTAAAGACCCCCAAACTGATTCTCTTCAATTTGCCCGTCGCAAGTTTATCAAAGTTAATCAGAAATTAAGCAGTCGGGAGCTTTTCATGCGCTGCTGATTGAAATAAATTGTGTTAGGCGATTTTAAATTAATTTTTATTAGCTCGCACTTTGACACTGTTCAAAGAAAATGAAAAAAAAGAAGAGAACTACTACGTGTATATATGTATGTATTTAAATACATCATAAAAATGTGATATGCTGAAGCCGCAGGAGTTGCACAGTTTGTGACGCCCACTCGTGCCACGCCCAGTATGCAACGCGCTGTTGCATACTTTTAGGTGGCATGCACAAGGCAAAAATTTTGCCTCAAATATTTGCACAAGTTGCATTTTTGATTTATGTTCGTGCAACGTGACCCAAATTGTTGCAGGTTGCACAACTAATTAAAAGTGAAAAGTTGACAACATTCTCCAGTAAAAATTTTGTATAAAGTATACATGTATAAAAATCTCTCTCTCTCTCTCTCTCTCTCCGTATATATTATATGGTATAAAGCTCACACTTTTGTTGTTGTTTTTTTTTTTTTGTCCATAGCCCGATAATTTATGGCGCACATTTGCTGAAAAAGTTGCGACCACAGCAGAAAATTATTAATGAAAATTCAATCAAAGTTTGCGCGCGCCAGTGCCACGCGGCATATGTTCTATATATATATATAGTATATTATACTTGCAACACACACACATGACATATATGCCCCGAGCTGTGGCACATCGGCGACCTCGAGTCCGCCCGACCGCCCGCACTTGTATCTTTGTCTGGGTGACCCTAATGAAGATTAATTCAGACCAAGCGTCGCCCAGTGCTGCTATGTGCTCTTGCTTCCTCTTCAAAATTAAAAGAAATAAAATTCTAGTCTAGATGACGCTCTAACGAAGACCGAAGAGCACCAGCGACGATCCCAGATGTGAAACTACTTGCTCACTGCTGATTAGGTTGACAACAATGCCTTGAACCAAGCAAACAATTTAATCAAATCATTTTCATTGATTAAGATTTCTATCGTGATACTGGAACGACCATAAACCCTATAGAACGACTGAAATTTGAATGTGGGCAGTGCATGAATAATGAATACACTATTTAGAAGAGGGTTTTGAGAGAATTTTAAATAAAATAATATGAGAAAAATAAAACAGTTCTCTATTCTAATAAAGTCGAAAAATTATTATGAATATTCAAACTTAATTTAATATTTTGAATTTATTTATTTATTTATTAATTTGTCGATAGATTTTCTTCATTTTCCACCCAAAAATTATATAAAAAATATATAATATTTAAAAAAAATGCAAGCATTAATATATGATTATTAATATTGACTTAAAAAATTTCTAGAGGATTAAATTCATTAATTGCAGTAAAATAACTGCGGTAAACAATACTCCTTAAATATATTATTTTATTCACTGACCAAGAAAGATTGTTTTAATGTCTGACTTCACGTGTATTATTATTATTATTATTTTTTTTTTTTATTTATTTTTTTTTATTTAATTGTTAGAAAATAGAAGAATAAACAATATTAAATAAATTCTTAGCTACAAACTATTTATATATATATTTTTTTTTTGTAACACAATAAACAAAATTTAATAATACATATTTCATATTATTATTATTTTTTATTTTATTTTATTTTAATTTTTTTTTTTTCCGAACGTTGTATATAAGCCAATAAAGAAATGGAACTAAATTAAAAATATATATTACATAGAAGAATAAAATCAATATATGCATATATAGGTAAGTTTAGAATTTAAAAAAATTAAACATTAAAAAAAAAAAAACAAAAAAAAAATTGATTGAGAAATCAAATATGAAATGAAAATAGAATTTTTAATAATGAAATTCTTCTTATATATATTTCAACAATGAACTGCAATAACTTAAGATAATTATGTCGCAACTTTTGAACTTAACGCAGTGAAACTAAATACTTTACACAAAAAGTTAATCAGGCAAATGTGAGGGGGAACATTTGCCACTTGTGCCACTTGATTTCGATGATATGGTTGGCAATTAATTTATTAAACTATTTTCTGATGCGACGTTGGAAGCAGCCACCGCGGGGTATCAAAATCTTCAGCCTCGATTTTTTATCACTCAGCCAGGGGGTCTCACTAATTAGTAAAGAAAAACTCGACCCATTGAAATAGGCAGAGCGAAGCAAGTGCAGGGAGAGACTCTAGCCAGAGGGTCTGCCTCTGCCTCTGTCTCTGTCTTTGGGTCTGGGTCTGGTCTGCCTACACAATGTGTAACGCATTATTATAATGCCAGCTGCCTACTGACTAACTAAATTCAATTCAATTCGTTTATCTGATTTTCTTTCAAGTGGTCAGTGGCTTCGTTGCCGACTCGCTCTTTATAATTTTTCCTCTTTTTGTATGAATATTTATAAAACACAAAAAAAAAAAAAAAAAAAAAAAAAAAAAACCTGAAAAAAAAATAACTCTGTGTGGGGCATTCATTATTTATGTTTTCTTTGTGTTTTCTTTTATTTTAAATAAACAATTTTTCCAGTTTGTTTATTTACTTTGCATTTTTCAGCGATTTATTTGAGTGGCAAATTAATTTGATAAAAGTGCGTTGCAAAATGCTCAAACATAAATAAAAGCGTACACTAGTTTAATTAATTCCATAATTTAAAGAAATCCCCATTAGAGAAAAATTTCTGAAATTTGGTGCTTAGAAAGTTGCTTACTTCAATTTTTTTTTATCTTTTAATAGAAATTCCAATTGCATTAAAAGACTTCAACTTGACTTTGAATAAATGTCAGTGCATATAAAATCTGTTCCATAAATATAACGACTTTAATATTTAATATGTTTAGAAAGCATCTTTAGCAAAACTTTGCAAATTGATATTATGAACTTTTGGAAAGTATTTTGAAATATTTATCAATACCTATCAAGCAATCTGTTGCTCAGACTTGTATTGTCAATTAAAAATTTGAATAATTTATTTACCCCCTTTCAAACCTTATTTATTTTGGAGCTGAAGCCCACAAATACCCATGTCAAAATCTATGTCTACTTTGGGTTCTTTTATAACATTTTTATGTTCTACAAGAACTGCAGACACGATAATAAAACTGCGCAGCTTCTATACAACGAGGACAAGAGCTGCAGAGCCCCAACTCTGCTTGCATATAAATTTGTAAATCGATTTTGAAAACTAACAAAACAAACTTGCTAAAATTCAAAAAGACAAGACAGAGTGAGAGACGAGACGAGACGAGAAAGAGCCGTAAACACACAGGCGAAGGCAAAACTAAACGATATTAATAAACAAAAATGATTTATGTGTCTGCAGCGGTCAAGCATGGAGCTAGGAACTGACCACTGAGCGCTGAGAGAATTGTGAACTATCTGCAGCAGTGTCCGACTGTGGTCAGTAACAACAGAAACAACAAAACAAAAACTGTAGCAGTTGCTTATCCAGCCAGCCGGTCAGCCGGACAGCCGGACAGCCATCCAACCAGTTGTTGTTATCTCGAGCCGTTAATCTAATCAATTGAGCGCTGGGCCTCAAGAACAATAACGAGAGCGAGCACCAGCACCCTCATAAACAAGGCGGTGCGGCGCCTGCGCAACAGGTAGAGGCAAAATGTGTGTACGACAAAAAAAAAAAAAAAAAAAAAAAAAAAAAATGTAAAAGACCTTTTCAGCAATTTGGCCCGAAACTCGATGGCTCTTGGCAAATGTTGATGATGGCAATGCTACACGGGCGTGTGCATGACAAATGTTCTTTGATTTATTGTCAGTTTCAAGTGGACGCAGCCAATGTGCGCGCCTTAACTTTGTCAACATTGGCTAGTAGTAGTTGGTCACGTTCCTGGTGCGGCACTTCATAGACCGTTCGTTCGTTCAGAGGAACGGTTCGCAGGCAAAGGCAAAGGCAAAGTCAAAGGCACTGGCACTGGCACAGTCACAGGCACAGTGACACCACCTGCTGTGCGCATGCTGCAAACATTTTAAAAATAGCACACCAAATGCGCCACAGCGCACATCAAAGTATAAAATGCGCCAAACATTGTTCGATTTTTCCAGCTTCAGCTTTATATATTATAAATATATATGTATGTGGTACATTTGTATACTCATTCACGAAAATGAAATGGGTATATTGGTGTTGTATTTTATTTGTCTTGAATTTTATATATTTCGACTTCGAAGCTGGAATTATAAAGTATCAATACTTTCTCGATCTAGGGCTGTGGCAAATGCATTTCTTTATTTAGAAACTATTGTAATAAACTTCCTAGAAAGCTCAAATTTTGAATGAAAAAAAGGTATATTTACGCCATTTGGGGGCAAATGGGCAAATCTGTATCCTCTACAGCTTTAGATCTAGAGACTAGAAATAAATCTAACGACTAATTTACATCCTCTATTGATTTGCACATAAATAATATATATTCATTAAATAGAGGCGTGGCGTGGTTTGGGCACTAAATGAGTATTCTGCAGTCGGTTATGCTCGACTACAACGTTTTTACTTGCTTTTTTGTATTTTTGCTTGTAATCGGAGCTGGCTACAAAGCGCAGCAACAGACCAAATACATTGCTTCCGCCGTTGAGCGCTGATTTCACATATATACTGTTTATATACATATATGTATATATATTTTATTTTATTCAATTTTTTTCTTTTTTGTATTCCTCCCAATATTTTTTGCCGCCCGTTTTCTGTTGCAGGTGTCGCCTGCATGCACACTTGACATAATGTTGTTGCCAGTTGGCGGCACATTTCATTTCATTTTGGAATTTATTGTTCGCCCTCGGTGATTTCTATATAATTTTATTGCCATTGTGTGGGCGCGCATTCGATTATAGTTTTTCTTGTGTTTTTATTTATTTATTTTTTTTATTTTTAAAGCTTTTTTTGTTGTTCTTATTTATGATAATCGCATTGCGAAATGAAAGAGTTGGTCTATGCATAAAAGTCTATGATAGTACAGAATAAGTGATGTGAATTTGCTGCGCTAGATATACATATATTATTGCTTAAACATATTTATTCAATATATATATATTTCTTTATATTTTTGATTATTTGTTTATTATTAAATTATTTATTTAATATTTATCTATCATTGTTTAATACACAAATTAAAAATATCAATAATTTATTAATTAATTAAATTATAAATGAATAATTAGTACACACCTAAATAAAATGTATATAATTTAAATTTTTTTGTAAATTTTAATTTGTTAGTTAAAAAAAAAAAATAAATAAATTATTGCCAAATTTTATTTTGATACCGACTTAAAGGACAATTAAATTTGATATTTTTATGTATAAAATATTGCGTCTATTTCATATAAGACATAACTTTTCTACCACGCTTAAATAACTAATATGTCATCACAATCAAAGTTCTATATGATTCCCTTGAACAATCCCAGCTGTTATAAATAGCAAAGTAAACGTCCATAAATATGAAAGATTTATAAATACATTTCATATCTCAAACTATGGCATTCAGCGCTCAATCAACAATCTATCGGGCGCATCAATCAGGCAAATAGTGGAGCGAAGCAAAATCAGAAAATCACAGCTAGAGCGATATAGAACAGCAATAAAGCAAAAGCACTAAACAGAGTCAACATAACCTCAATTTGCTTATAGTGGCATAAACTTGGCCAGCTAAATACAATATAATATGGCCAGCAATAGAGGGACAAAGAACGAGAAAAGGGGACAGAGAGGAAAAGGGAGAGAGAGAGAGAGAGAGACAGTTAGAAACTAATCAAGCTAAACTACAATAAGGACGTTGAGCAACAGCAACAACAACTTGGACATAATAAATAGAAAAATAGAAAATTATGATGGAAAATTATGACTTAAGTTGGCGACGTTGTCGACGGCGACGCTAACGTGAACGAAAGTCATTTGTAAAACAGACAACAACAACAACAGCAATAACAACAACTTCAAAATGTTCGCCATGGTCAGTTGTGGTCATTAAGGCTGCAAAGTTGTTGCTTTTAGCTGTTTTTTTTTTTTTTTTTTTTTTTCTTTTTTTTTTTTTGTGTCTTTTGTGTCCTCATATTAATAATAAATATTTATTCAACATTTGCCGTTGTTCCTCCTGACAAGCACGCAGCCATCGAAAATGTGCGAAATTTAACGGGCACGCAAATTGTTAATATTTCATCAGCTAGACAGTGTAGACACCATCAAGATGGCTTAGACTATTAAAAAGATAGTACCGTAACGATTGGCAAGGCGAAAAAAGCTTTAGCTGCAAATACATAATACATATGGCTAAAAGGAATTTCTCTTACAATCAGCCAAGTGACAGTAAATCTTTTTCTTTATGACGAAAGTGGTATAAATAACCTTAACAGTTGGCATCTTCATATAAAATATAAAAAGTTAAAAAAAGAGGAAATAGAAACCTTACCATTTGGCATCTTCATATATTAAAATATATAATGATAAAAAAAAAATAAATAAATAATTAAAAAATAGGAAATAGAAAATTTTCCAGTGGCATCTTCATATATTCAAATATATACCGATTAAAAAAAAACAATTTGATTATTGTTTGAAGTCTCCATGAAGTATTTCTAAAATTCTTTTCTTTAAAGTAAAGACTTTACTTTAATCCTAAAGTTCTTTACTTCTTTGATTTCTAAAATATAAATGTATGCGATATCTAAATTTCTGTATCCTATCTATTAAATCTTATTTTTATTGCTTCTTCAATGTCTTTTTACTCCATTTCATTTCAGTCTGCAGTTTGACCATAATTAATTTAAAATTATATTATTATTTTATGTTAACTGGCTAATATATTTCTATTAGACTAGTTGCTCAACATTACTCAATAGGAAACGTAGGCAAAAGTCTACTTCCCACATTTAACTTCTCTCAGTTTTGTCTATGCAAGTTTTCAATCTCACTTCTGCTTATTATCTTGTGTCTTAAATTTGTACGTTAACACCATGGTCATGGCTATTTGCATAATTAGATTAATAATAAATATTATAAAGAATTTAATTTAGCCTTTGTAAATGATTAGAGTCAGAAGTATATCGCAAATAAATTTTGACCTGATAGGAATCGAAATTAAGTACATCATCCGAGTCAAACGGCATGTCTACATGGTTGCTTTATTTATTCATATTTATTATTAATATATCTATTTATTATAGATAATCTTCAATTATTACGTCTTTATTAACAGAATGATAATTTGCATTGCTCATCATTATCATTATTATTATAATTATAATTATTATCATTACTTTCTTTTGTCAAGCAACACACATGTTGAATCCCAATCCCTCGTGCTTCGTTAAAGTTGAAAACTTCGCAGCATCTCAGCGATACAGCAAGAGAAATAAAGTAGTGAAGCCACAGCACAATTCCCACTGTTATGCAGAGGCCCCCTACTCAAATCCGAAACAGCAATGCCGACCCAATGGGAGAAATGGGATTTTCAAACATATCGCATATACAAAATGCAAACATGTCTGGCAAACACAAATCCCATAAATGTCTGTGTGTGTGTGTCTGCGTCCCCGCCTCCCTTTTCGAGACGGTTCTTTGGCATAGTGATAAAAACTTGCAAAAAATATTTTCATATGCGAAAATGTGTAAAGTGTAAAAGTTTCTAACGCGTTCGCTCTGTTCGCCTCTTTTTTTTTTATTTCCTATTTCCACATTGTTTGTGTTTTGTGTATTTCTGTTTGGTACGTCTGAAATGTCTGTCTGTTTGTCTGTCTATCTGTCTGTGTGTCTCTGTGTCTGTCTATCTATCTGTCGCTGTGTGAGCATCAGGTGCTGTGGCAAAAGAAATTACAACAAATCCATTTGTGAAATTGCAAACCGAGACAAACCACGACCACGACCACGACCACGGCTGAGATGATGATGACGCCTCCACCAGCAGCGCTTATCCGGTTGCCTTTGATGCTGCACTATGTGTATGTGTGTGTGTGGGTTCTTTCCTCTATTTTTTTTTGTGTTTTTTCTTCATCTAATTTTTGGCTGCTCTTTTGCCTGGCACTGACAGCACTTGCTAGAGCACTTTAAGAGCCGTAGACGTTGCTCGGCCTCGGTGCTAACCAATTACATGGCTGGCCAGGGCTTCTCCTGTCATTATGCACTCAAAAATCAAGATGGAAGGCACTCGCTGCCTGTCATTTGCCTGGCCAAACATTCATCTTACTAAAGTTGGCCAGTCAGCAAGGACCCAGCCAGGCCCAGCAATGCCCTTAAAAGCCAACCGAAACAGCAGCGCAGCTACTGCTGAGCCTTAGCCTTATGCCTAGCCAAGCCAAGCCAAGCCAAACCGATCCGAGCCGAGTCGAGCCATGGCAAACCAAGCACAGCGACAAGACATTCATCAATTTGTTAAGCGAAGCCGAGCAAAAAAGCGAAATTGAAACGAACATTTTTCGTGCTGCCGTTGCAGCTGGCATATAAATTTGCAAAACTAAGTGCACTGCCTGCTGCCAGGCTTCCAACTACAGCCAGGCAGCTAGGCAGCCAGGCAGCCATCCAGCTAGCACCCGCCAGGACAGCAAACTACACACGTCAAATTTCAAACAAGTTCGGCCGCCGCAGGACATGCAACAAAACGACAGTAACCAGCAGCCAGCACCGAGCGCCGACCGTGCTCCTGTCCTTGGCCGTATCCGTGCACAGCTCAGGCTGCTTGTAAAAAAAAAAAATATATGTGTATATATCTGGGGAAAAAAAGGAGAAACTCTGCCAAAGGAGTTTTGTAGACTGCTAGACTTGCTAGGTATATGGGTTTGTAGCCAGGTGGGCTGCCAATATTTTTCCTATTTTTCTCTCTCTCACTCACTCACTAACTTTGTCTCCGTCTCTCGCCATTTTGTTTTTGTAAGCGTGCTCTGGCTGCTTGCTCGATGCGTTGCGAAGCGGAGCCACAATGAAATGGCCAACAACTGAGCTATAGGAATTTGAGCCATGCATAGTTGGGAAGCTACTGTTGGCAGTTACGAGCCCAACAACGACTGCCACAACTCGTGATTGTCTGAGCAAAACTTTGGGCCAGGCTACAAAATATGCCTCAGCTTTAACGCTTTTTAACAAAGTCTGCAAAGTTTTGTGGCATAGCAGACAGACAGATGAGTGCATGAAAAGAAAAGAAAAAAACGTCGTATAATGCCTAATAAAATTTTATATTTAACCGAAATAGCTAAAGGCGATGCAAGTTGCAAATTACGAAATATAGGATGATTATTATTAACACAAGCTCTATTTAAAATTAATAGTTTCGATTTAAAAAAAAAAAATAAAATAAAATAAAATAAAAGTAAATAAAAAAAAAAAAAAATTGCTTTATAATATTTAAGCTAATTTTAAGGCCCACTCTACCAAGTTCAAGTTAAATAGAAGTTACAAAAAGCTTTAAAATTTCAGAAAAATGATTTGATAATATGCAATTATTTATTTATTTAATTGTTTAACTGTTTTTTTTTTGTTTATTTATTTATTATTTATTTATTTTTTTAATTATTATTATTATTTATTTATTTATTTAACTGTTTAATTGTTTGTTTGTTTCTTTATTTATTATTTATTTATTTATTTCTTTAATTATTGTTTTATGAAAGTAAGCAAAGCATTTCGAATTAGTTTCATAAACTCTCTTTATTAACCAATTAATTAAACTAATTGACATTACTATATATTACTATTATATTATTTCCAATCCATAATGGATGCCTCTTCCATTGAATTTTATTATTACTATTATTATTTTTTAATATATAATTTGGCATTTAAATTAGCTCAAGCCAAACACAGCTGATAGACATAAAGCTTGGCGCACAGCATTTGAATAAGACTAACTGATATTTTATTTAAAATATTCGCAACAATTCATAAAACAAACTCTCCTCTTTTTCTAAGCTCTGAAAGTTTGGCGCCAGAAACAATAAATGCAACTCGAAACGCACAACTTTTTGTTACGCTAAAACCCAAATGAACCCAAAAGTTCTGCTGGACCGTTCCTTAGCTACCTGCTGCCGGTGTGGTTACATTTCATGCCAGAATAGTGAGAGAAAAAAAGAGAGATTGGGAGAGTGAGAGAGCGAAAGAACTAAAGAGAGAGCAGCAGAGGCATACGTTAGTTTGGGGAATTGCAAATAAATATTTCAACTGCAGTTGCAGATTATTTTAGTGCTGCGACTGCTTCAAAACTAGAACTGCCAACTCTCCAAATGTTGGCACAACAAAAATATATATATATATATATATATATATATATATAAAAAAAAAGAGAAAAATAACATATATGTATCCGTGGAACGGAGCAAAGGAAGCCAAACTGCTGAGACAAGGAGAAACTCAGCTTAGATTTCTCCAGGGAACCATGATAAAGTGTGCACCATGGCAAACGGCATAATGAAGACAAATAGAGAGGAGAGTTCTGTTGGCTTGGCTTTTGCCATGGATAATTTCAATTTATTTTCCTTCGATTCTCAACTGTGTGGTATACAAAATGCATGCGGCGGCCCGCTGTGGGCTCACTTTCGATTCTGATTGTAGTTCCTGAGGTAGATGCTGGCGACGGCCTCCTGGAAGCGGCGGCGTTTCTTGCCACGCGCTGCCTGACGCTCCAACAGTGCGAACTCATCCTCGTTAGGTTCCTTATCGTGTTGCTCCTCACCAACGCCATATTTACCCAGTGGTTCTTGGGCAGCCGTTGTGGCTGCTGCTAGAGGTGCTGCTCCATCCGATTCGTTCGCTTCCCAGTCATTCTCCTGCGCACTTAATCCTTGTAGTATGTCGATAAGAGGAATCGATTCACGACGGAAAGATCCACTTCGGCCACCACCACCACCACCAGCAGCACCACCAGCAGCACCACCAGCGGCACCACCAGCAGCACCGGCACCAGGAGGAAACGCAAAGTTCTGCGCATTGTTCGCGTCAACAATTATAATGGAGCCACGGTTTCCACCATACAAGTTGGAAAGTCCAGGAATCTGATTAGGAGGAAAACGATATGGTGGGAAATATGGGTAGGCGGCCCAGGGCGGAAGACGATCTCTGTTCGAGTCTTGATTCGGCTGCACAACAATGATCGGTCGCTGCGGGCTATTTGGACTGCCATTCCAAAAAAATAGGCGTGGCTGACTCGCAGCTAGAGCTGCGGGGATACAGATTGAAGAAACGTGATTGTGAACAGGAATACATAAAACAATTATAATATCGATAGTTTGTAACTAAAACATTAGTCTAAACAAAACAGATCTCGATGTTAAGCAAACTATGAATCTTAAATCATATGTCTAAGAATAAATTCAAAACTTCGCAAAGGAGTCTCGTTGTTCTGTATATCAGAACTCTCAGCTCTGACTCAATTGACTTCTTTGAGTTTCTATTCTTACGCTCGCAAGGACCCTCTCCTTTCATTTCTATCACAAGTATCAACGATTTCTGACCTCATTGAATTAATTTTAATTTTTCAAAAATTCTATAAATATACTGCACTCAAATCTTGAGGATGTCAATTCCAGCTCTTAAGCTTCCTTCACTTACCCGCTTGAAAGCCATTCAACTCGCCATTGCTTATTTGTGCAGTTACGACAAAGGCCCCACAAATCGTTAGGAGTAACAAACTTGGAATAAAATGTTTAACCATCTTGGTATCTTCAGTGAATGCTGATGACTGTGCTCTAAGCAACGATCAACAGCGCCTTATATAGCAGCTGTAACTAGCTAGTGACACTTTCTAAGCTATATTTTTTATACCCTGAGCCCATTGAAAGTGGGAATTCAGGGTTTAATGGTTTTGTTAAATATATGCAGTGAAAGGCGTAGCAGACCCCTCAACGTAAATATCTTCTTGATCAGGGCGAAGAGCTAAACCATTTAATCCGTGTCTGTCTGACCGTCTGGCCGTATGCATGAACACGTCGATCTCAGAAGATATAGGAACTAGAGATTTGCTTCTTTTTTCTTAAGTTTGTATTTATCATGCACAAATGGAGTAAATTTCCAAAAATCGATAACTTCTCCCGTTTTTATTATCGATTAAAGATCTTATTGAAAATCAGTTATAAAATTTTATCTCCCACATCTTTAAAGATAGAGTCGGCAAATCTTTAATGTATATACATATGTAATTTATAGAATTTTGATTTTTGATATATATTTAATTTATGTCCGCACCTCACTCTTAGATTTGTGAAAGGCGAATTTCAAATACAAGAGACATGTGCTTCGAAAAGTGCCCGCATTTAAATTATTTTTTTTTTTTTGTATCAGCCACACTGCAGCCAATGCTTGTGTATATATGTGTGTATGTGCTTGTGCATGTAATGTTTTTTTGTTCAAGCAGAAATGGAAGAATTACTGAAATACCCGTTGCTCGAAAGGTGCAGGGCATATCGAAGTCGAGCAGTCTCTAGATTTCTTACTTTTTTTTTTTTTTTTTTTGTTTTTCGTTTTTTTCTCAGCTTAGTTTAAGGGTCAATTCGCCATAATTTCGCTTTGGTATCAACTTCTAATTTAATAGGCGATCTATTTAGCCGAGAGCTTGTTAATATTATCGCCTCGTAAATCAATTTCAAAGCAATCCCTGCTTGACAGTCTGTTTATTGCAACCATAAAATGTTTCGGAACTGAACTGTCTTCTCACAAATCATTTGGCGAGTTTATGTTTATGTTTTGCATTTTGCCTGTTCCCCGTTTTCATGATCGATTTTGCATTAAGTTGATACTCGAAAATAGACTACATTTTCGGACACATCGTTTTAGTTTGCGAGAAGATCGGATATTTGTGAGCCCTAAAATTGTAGGCCGTTCCGTTAATATGAATATCTCCCACAGAGTCCATTAGCCCCGATGACGCCGCACTGTGTTAAACTTGAGAAAATTGTCGAAGGTGCCTCAGATTATCACAGACGCATGAGCTAATTAAAAAAGGCAAGAATGTTTCATCAAATGAAAGCAGCCAATGAAATGAAAAAAATCAAGCGTTTTGAATCAGTGGTAAAGATTTGATTTCATTCATTTAAGATAGAGCTGGAAAAGTGCTAGAGAAATTTTTAATGGCATTCAATTTTTTGTTTATAGATAAGAACAGCTTAAGCAATTTGACAAATCTTAGCTGAACGTAGACGTAGGTAGAGATGGTGAAATGCTATGCTAGTTTATTAGCTAATATTTTAGAGCCTTATTAAGAATTATTTCATAAGTTCCTCACATCAAGCTAGTTCACAAGACGCAAAAACATAAACTATCTAAGGCTATCAATCAGCTATATTCTAAATTCAGTTGGCTTCTAAATAGAGCCCATCGAATTAAACTAGGGCCTATTGAAGAAAATAAAACAGGTAAGAGAGTTTTAGTCGCAATTCTAGTCGTAATAATAACATTGAAATTAATGCATTTGCCAAAGGAGATACCCTGAACTCAAGGAAGTCTCCAGGTCTGAAAGTGTTCAAATAAGGCTGAAAAAAAGTCGATTCTTCGATTATTCTCGATAAAAAACTTATAGGATGAGTTATCGAAACAATAAGATAAACTTGTACTGCGTATGGTATACACGAGTATGTATGCCAAATTTCAACTCTCTAGCTCTTCTGAGATCGGCTTGCTCGTACGGACGAACAGACGGACAGGACTATATCGACATAGCTCGTCGCCCTGATCAAGAATATATATACATTATGCGGTCTACGATGATTCCTTCTGCCTGTTATATACTTTTCACAAAAGCATTATACCCTTTCCATTTCCCATTTTCAATGGGTTAAGGGTATACAAAATTCAAAAGAGTCATATCTCTTAGATCTTCTGAGATCGACTTGAACAGACGGACGGACAGACAGACGTATAGGGCTAAATCGACTCCGAGCAACGGCACTGATCAGGAATATATATACTTTATAAGGCCTGTCAAGCCTCCATTTGCCTTAATTTCCACTTTCAATGGGTTCGAAATATAAATAGAATAGAATATATCTAATATATATTTTTATTTATATATCAAATAGAATACGTGGAAATGTAGCAAACACCAAATTGCTGAGACAAGGAGAAACAGCTCAGCTTAGATTTCTCCAGGGAACCATGATAAAGTGTGCACCATGGCAAACGGCATAATGAAGACAAATAGAGAGGAGAGTTCTGTTGGCTTGGCTTTTGCCATGGATAATTTCAATTTATTTTCCTTCGATTCTCAACTGTGTGTGGTATACAAAATGCATGCGGCCCGCTGTGGGCTCACTTTCGATTCTGATTGTAGTTCCTGAGGTAGATGCCGGCAACGGCTTCCTGGAATCGGCGGCGTTTCTTGTCCTGCAGCAGGTACGAGAACAACTGCTTGGGGCTCAACCCACGCGCTGCTTGACGCTCCAACAGTGCGAACTCATCTTCGTTAGGTTCCTTATCGTGTTGCTCCTCACCAGCGCCATATTCACCTAGTGGTTCTTGGGCAGCCGTTGTGGCTGCTGCTAGAGGTGCTGCTCCATCCGATTCGTTCGCTTCCGAGTCATTCTCCTGCGCACTTAATCCTTGTAGTATGTCGATAAGAGGAATCGATTCACGACGGAAAGATCCACTTCGGCCACCACCACCACCACCAGCAGCACCGCCAGCAGCAGCACCCGCAGCATCACCGGCAGCAGCAGGAGGAAATGAAAAGTTCTGTGCATTATTCGGGTTGACGATTATAATAGAGCCACCGGTTCCGCCATACAAATCAGAAAGTCCAGGAATCTGATTAGGAGGAAAACGATATGGTGGGAAATATGGGTAGTCTGCCCAGGGCGGACGACGATCTCTGTTCGAGTCTTGATTCGGTTGCACAATGACAATCGGTTGTTGAGGGTTATCTGGACGCCTATTCCAAAAAAGTAGGCGTGGCTGATACGCAGTTAGAGCTGTGTGGATACAGATTGGAGAAACGTGATCGCGAACAGGAATACATAAAACAATTATAATTTGTAACTAAAACAATAGTTTGTAACTTAAACACAATGCTTTCTTCTTGCTTCTATTCTTGATGTTAAGCATGAATCTAAAATAATATATTTTAAAGGAAATTGAACAGTTCTGAAAGGATTTTCATTCTTTTTTCTGTCAGAACTCTGAATCCTTTGAGTTGATTTTCAATTTCCAAAATTCGTATACAAACTCCACTCAATCTTTAAGAATTAAAGAAGAAGAAATGAAGTTCAGAAATTTCAATACCAGCTCATATGGTTCCTTCACTTACCCGCTCGAAAGCCATTCAGCTCGCCATTCCTTATTTGTGCAGTTACGACAAAGGCCCCACAAATCGTTAGGAGTAACAAACTTGGAATAAAATGTTTAACCATCTTGGTATCTTCAGTGAATGCTGATGACTGTGCTCTAAGCAACGATCAACGGCGACTTATATAGCAGCTGTAAGTAGTTAGTAATAGAAGGCCCAGTGGCAGCACTTTCTGAGTTCAGTGTTGCTTTTCCCTTTAACTCAGTTTTAGGGTCAATTCGCGATAATTTTGCTTTGGCATCAAGTGCTAATTCGATATACGATCTATTTCTATCTCGGCTCTCGGCTAGCTTGTTAATATTATCGCCTCGTAAATCAATTTCAAAGCAATGCCTGCTGTCGGCTGCCTGCTTGGCAGTCTGTTTATTGCAATCGTAAAATGTTTCAGAATTGGACTGTATTCTCACAATTCATGTGTTTTATTCATTTGGCGCAGTTCTCTGACCGAGTTTATGTTTTGCATTTTGCCTTTTCCCCGCTTTCATGATCGATTCAGCATTAAGTTGATACTCCAAAATAGACTACATTTTCGGACACATCGTTTCGCCGCGCCGCCCAACTTGTTTAGTTTACGAGCAGATCGGATATTGTAGGCCGTTCCGATAATTTGCAGATCTCCCAGAGAGTCCATTGGCCCCGATGACGCCGCAGTGTGTACATTGAACTTGAGATATTTGTCGAAGGTGCCTCAGATTGGCACACACACGTGAGCTAATTAAAAGGCAACAAAGTGGAGGCTGTTGCCAACCCATGAAAGATGATATCAATGCGAAAGCAGCCAATGAAGTGAAATTAAACATTTTGAAACTGTGGTAAAAGTGTGGCTTCATTTCATTTTGTTTGTTGAGATTTAGGTTAGAGTTAAGAAATTGCTAGAGAAAATTTTGATGACAGTCAATTTTGTTTGCCATAGACATAAACACTTCAGATGCTGTGATAAATCCTAGAGGAACATCGCTGTAGGTAGAGATAGGGAAATGCTAAAACAGTTAATGCTTGAGTGGATTGAAGAAATTCTTTACCAAAATCTGACATCTAGTATAGGATATACAAAAACATAATCTATATTAGCTTTCCTAGTTTAAAGATCTCAACTGTTTGTCTTTGTATAAAAATTCAGAGTATTGGAAGGGCTTGAACAATATAGTTAATTAAGTAATGCAAAACAGTTTCTTCATCAGACTAACTGTCTTAGTAATTGGCTTTAAATTAGAGCCTATTGAATCTACAATCTGTGTCTCCATATAGAACAGCCATGATTGTAAATTTTAGAGGCTTCTGAAATAGTTTCAGGTATATTAAATCTCGAATCTCTTCTCCTCAGCACAGCTATAAGAAATCTTGCATATCACCTTTTCTAAGATTCCTTTAAAAAACAAACTTTTAAAAATCCCCAATCATTAGTTCCATATCAATTTTCTTGCACGTTATGCCTATAATAAATCCATTTCCTGTATTACGACTGAGTAAATACTAGCTTGGCAATGTTAAACAAGTAAGAAAATTCTAGTCGAGAGTGCTCGACTAGATACTACCCTGAACCCAACAAATAAAAATGCTCATTTAGTATGGCTGAAATTTCAATTTCGATATATTTAAAAATATAAATAAAATACCAAACTCATTTAATAAAATATAAAAATATTTTAAACAATTAAAAAAAATTAACATCAGTTGCATCGACCGGGATTCGAACCTCGACTCCTCGATCGAGCGACATGCAGCTAACACACTAGGCCACCTCACTCCTGCTAGAGGTACTGGCAAAACTCTAATAGATTCACTGCTGCTGCGCCATCTACCAAAACTAAACGAAACTAGCTGGTGGTTCTAAGAATCTGCTAGAATAACCAAACTATTAAAAACGCACATAAAGTATAGTTAAAATTTCAATTTCGGTGTATTTAAAAATATAAATTAAATAGAAAACGCATTTATGAAAATATAAAAATATTTTGAAACAATTAAAAGAAATCAACATCAGTGTTGCACCGATCGGGATTCGAACCGCGACTTCTTGATCGAGCGTCATGCAGCTAACACACTAGGCCACCCCACTCCTGCTGGTGGCGCTGGCAAAACTCAAATAGATTCACTGCTGCTGCGCCATCTACCAAAACTAAACGAAACTAACAGCTGATGTGATTCAACGAATGTTTTTGTTGTAGCTGCTGCAGGTGCGTTTGTTAATTGGCCAAATATTTGATTATTTTTTATTAATTTTTGACTGAACGGAATTTAATGAAACTTTCAGCATATGATCTACATATTATATTGAATATTTGAGAAATTTTAAAAAAAGAAAAATCATTCACAATTAGCTATAGAGGCATCTGATTTGAACTTGAATGTTTTTACTCGATAAAAACATAACTGGATGATTTATCTAATTTTAAAAGCAAACTCGACGTCCGCGCTGTATATACGGTCATTTTAAAAAAAAATTCAAGTCTCTAGCTCTTATATCTTCGGAAATCGACGCGTTCAAACATACGGACAGACGGACAGACGGACAGACGGACAGACGGACGGACGGACAGACGGACAGACGGACAGACGGACAGACAGACAGACGGACAGGGCCAAATCGACTCAGCTCGTCGCCCTGATCAAGAATATATATACTTTGTGGGGTCTGCCACGCCTCCTTCTGCCTGTTACATACATTTCAACAAAACCATTATACCCTGATTTCCCATTTTCAATGGGTTCAGGGTATAAAAAAAACAAGTAAGAAAGCTCTAGTCGAGACTGCTCGACTACGAGATCCCCTGAACCCTTGGAGCAATAGATATTTTAATAATTTTTCGCGCCTTTCAGCTTACACAAGAAACACGCACACACACACACACAGGCATACATACACACACACGCATACAGACACACATACACACACACACACGCATACATACACAAGCGCATACACACACATACACATACACACACATACACAAACACATACACACACATACACAAACACATACACACACAAGCACCCACGCATAAACGCATGGGCTGAAGTGTGCGCTTACTATAAGAACTTAATTGTTTAATAACTTTTTGTATGGACGTACGATCTTCATGAAACTTTCAGATTATGATTATAACATGGATATGCATGTAATTGCCAAAGCACAAGTCTCTAGTATTTGAAATACGCTTTTTACAAAAGTGAGGGTGAGGGGGTGAATTTAAGGGTGGGGGGTAAATTTTAACAAAAACCGAAATTGTATAAATTGCATATAAGCATACATTAAAAATTTGGAGACTCTAGCAATAAAGGTGCAGAAGATATAATTTTATAACTGGTTTTCGATAAGGTTTTTTATCGATAAAAAAAGATCGGGGTGAGTTATCGAATTTTAATGATAAACTTGATATGCGCGCTGTAATTACTGTAATTTGAAGTCTCTAGCTCTTATATCTTCTGAAATCGACGCGTTCATACATACGGACAGACGGACAGACGGACAGACGGACAGACAGACGGACAGGGCCAAATCAACTCAGCTCGTCACCCTGATCAAGAATATATATACTTTGTGGGGTCTGCCACGCCTCCTTCTCCCTGTTACATACATTTCAACAAAACCATTATACCCTGATTTCCCATTGAAAATGGGTTCAGGGTATAAAAAAAAAAGCTAAGAAAATATTTCGCCAGGCCCACTAAAAAGCAAATGGCAAACAGCAAATAATATCAAACAATATCCGTTGCTGTATATACATATATATTGTATGTATATATGTATATTCCAAGCAATAAAAGTGAAAGCCGACATCATCCTGTACAATCAGAGACCTGGAGGCAACAATAAATCCTAGATACACAAAAAGTACAGCCATGTGAGGTAAATATTATTTAAAAAACCAAAACACGTAGGCAACACAAAGTACAAATCGCACTCAATCAAAATCACTTCGAGACCGCAGTACAGACCCACCACAAGCACACACACACACACACACACACGCAAATACACAGAGTGAAAGCTTAAGAGATGAAATCCTCACAAAGTTGAAGAAGCTGGTAGGAGCTACATATATATATATCCAACTCTATCTCTCTCTCTCTCTCACTCTCTCTCTTTCTCTGTTGTTCCCTCAATAGGCCAGATTGCTAGCAGTAGAAATAAATATATACATACAGCTAGCAACAATTGTAGCAAAGACAAATTCAACACAGAAAACTGTCATGTACGAGGATTTAACAGATTTAAATTCTATTTGGCAAACGCTACATGGATTGTGTGAGCACATCCTTTTCGGGTGGCCCGCACAAGGCACGCTCCGAGTGCTGTCATTTAATATTGACCAAAGGCTTGCTAGCCTGATCTCGCCCTCACTCACTCACTCACTCACTCACTCTGTCTCTATCTCTCTCTCTCTCCCTCTATGTCTCTTTCTGTGTGGGCTAATGCGCTTGCCACGCCATGTGGCAGAGTTGTAGCTTTGTTGAGCTGCAGTTGCTTTATAGCTGGCCAGCCACTTAGCCCACATTAAGAGGCGCCTCGTTGTAGCTGGCCATGTGCAAATATTTATCGATTGGCATGACAATCCAATTCGTTATGCTTAAAACTACGGGCGCCATGTGTCCAACTGCCCCACGAGGTGCCAATCCACACACACACACACACATACACCGACACACACAGCAGCAGCTGCCCTTTTTGTGATATTAAATGAAAAATCAGCACATCCAGCACCTGCCCAATCTAGTGCCACGTTTCGGGCATGGCCTATTTTGCATGAGTGTGCCCTTGTGTATGTGTGTGTGTGTGTGCCAGCATTTTTACGTAAATTGGCAGTTAAGACAGATTGGCCAACGACTCGACACAAGTGGGTGTTCACGAGAGCCTCAGCTCAATTGCGCCCAGACATTTGTTTTGCCAGCAGCAGCAGCAGCAGCAACTTGGCTAACAAGTGTTTTTGTGGTAGGCTCAAAGCTGTGCCTGCTGTCTGGCTCTTAATTAAAGTTCATGTGGACAGTACGTGTTAATCTGCTGAAAAGTGCAGGCGGTCACTGTGTGACTAGACCAGCTATAAGTATAAGGACTAAGGACTTATAGCACACAACAATCAAATAGATTAACTCGCACTTGGGCTACGAATTGCCATTGCCATAGCTGCAAATTGAGACACATTTCAGACACACAAGCTAAAAAGTAACTCTATAACTCCATAATCCAATAAAGCAGACGGAATTTAAATTGTTTGAATATGATAAATATGATATATATACAGAGCTGAATACAGTTTTATGTTTATGCATAAGCTGAATTAATTTCTATGATTTTTATCATGATAAGCTCAGACTATCTCATGCTTAATTTTAGGCCAATTTTTATCTGGCGTATATTCATATATATTCTAATAGTAAAGTCCGCCAAATGGAAGCAAATGTGTATAAGAGGAATAGACATAAAATCCTCGTTATGATATGCCAACAAGAATTCGACTCTTAAATAATATTGATAGTGAAATAAATTTTAAAAATATAAATTATTTGCATTTTTTGTTGTTTAATAAATAAAATAAAAATATTTTGCCACTTACCTGATGAAAGATATAACGCATACTATATGTATATACAGATGGATTACGTATATAAAAGTTTTCCCTAGATAAGGCACCATTAATATATATATTTTTCAAAATTGTTCTCCGATCGACTGAGACACCATTTGCGCCTCAGCGGCAGAGGTAGCTACAGCGGCAGCTGGGCTGCTTGAGTGACATTTGCTGTTTCGACATGGCCAAGTTGCCTTGGAAAAAGGCATTTCCAGCCATTTCCTGTGCGTTACGTGTGAGTGTGTGTGTGTGCGTCTGTGTTTTGTGTCGCGTTGCCATTAGGCATCCGCCACTGGACAGCATCAGCCTCCTTTAAGCAGCACCAGCAGCATCACCAGCAGGAGCAGCAGCAGCAGCAGCAGCAGCAGGAGCAGTAGCAGCCGTAGCAGCAGCAGCAGCTCTCAGCTGCCACTCAGCACAAATTTTCGGCAGCATGCTTTTCCGGTTTGCCAACGCAGCATCAGAAGCAGCAGCAGCGCAGCAGCAACTGCTGTTCGCATGCTTTTCAGCTCCGAATGAAGCTCGCCCATTTGCTTCCTGCTGCTCGAAGCCAAACCCCTCAGGATCACTCTAGTTCAATAAGGATTTCCGTTTCAATTCGTGCGCTGTGCCATTGTTGGAGTCGCTGCCGTTGCTGCTGCTGCTGCTGCTGCTGGCGTCGCAGTCGCTGCTTTCGCTGGCGTTTGTCCATTTTTCGCTTATCGAATTTTTCACTTTGACGACCTTTTCGTGGCGCAAGGCACGACTTTTTACACTTTTAGCAACAAAATTTCCTTGGCTTGCTGCTCTTTGCCTTTTATTATTTATTTATTTATTTTTGTGCTGATTTCATGCGTTTGCGTTGCGACTTTTCGGCTGCTTTTTGTGCTTGATTTGCTTTCCAATTTTCAATGTGTCACTTTATGAGCGGGACCATTAATCAAAAACAAAAGGAACAACAACAAAAACTGGCGAACCTGAAAAGAGCGTTAAGAAATTATTGCTTAAATAAGCGTGTTTTTCTCTTCATACATATAGATGTTATATACATACATATATATGTACATACATATATATAAATGTTATAGTACACACTGAATGGGGAGGCCTTGTGAATTGAGGCGACCGCAAAAATACTCTGAGTTGGCAATTCTGAAAAGTTTCTTTTTTCGCCCCTCCAACCGCTGTTGGCGCTTTTCTTTATTGATTTTGTATTTTCATGCGTCATTTGGCGGGCGTTTTGCATGCAACATACAAATTGCCACGCCTCAGTGAAGGCATCGCAGCTGAGACAGAGACTTGAGTGCATAATTTATAGAGTTTGGCCATATTTAAAAAACAACAAATCAATTAGAGCGAGAGCCTGGGAACGCGATGCTGTCAAAGGCTGAGTCAACAGCTCAGCTCGATGTGGGGATGGAGGCTGGGAATTTGTGACAAAGTGGAGAGAGGAGGATGCAGACGGAAGATGGGAGATGGAATATGGGAGATGTGAGATGTGAGGTGAATGCTGTAAATTTAATTATATAGTAAAAAATATTGAAAATAGGAAATAGAGAATGGGAAATAGGAAATAGGAGAACAAAGAAAGAAGATGAACGAAAAATGAAAACTGATAATGATAATAACAAGTTAAATTATACAATATAGAATACTGAAGATAGATAATAAAGAAGATAGATAATAAAAGATAATAGAAAATAAAAAATGGAAAATTAGAGAAAAAATGAATACATAAGAAACAAGAAAAAAGAGTGTAGAATATACAAGATAGAAGAATATACTTAATAGAATAATAAGTATAGAAGAATGAAGACAAAGAATATTTTGCATAGGCCATAAACTATACAAGTATACTTAATTGAAGGTAGATGATAAGAGATAGGAAGAAAAAATAAATGATTGAGTAGCTTCAAAAGTTTTTCTAAAATTAGAAATTATTTATTAAAAAAAATATTTGTATATTAAAAATGAATAAATAATGATTATAGTATAAACAATAAAAATATTTATAATAGATTTACTCATAAAAACTCTCTTACATATCATATATTTTATAAACTTAATTTAAAAAAAAAAAATAAATAAATAAATCAATAAATAAATTAATTAAAAAATTTTCGTCTATTCAAATTCTACTCCACGCTGTTTTATGATTGTCTAGTCTAATCTCGTCTCTAGTAAAGTCTTTTCCACTATAACGTTCAAGTATCTTGTCTGCGCTTTCATCTCACATCTATATATATATTAATAAAATGAAAAATCTTCATGACAACAATAAATCGCATTTAATAAACAAATCGTGCCATTACAAGTCTATCTATAAAGCTGAACAACCCACTCAACACAGGCCCGGGCAAAGACTCACTTCAGCTGCCTCTTTGTTA
Source organism: Drosophila arizonae (assembly GCF_054131065.1). Lineage (NCBI taxonomy): Eukaryota > Metazoa > Arthropoda > Insecta > Diptera > Drosophilidae > Drosophila > Drosophila arizonae. The sequence goes on along the minus strand of NC_142923.1, from coordinate 23,320,291 downwards.
GTCGCAAACTTCAAAGACAAACACGCACATACAGATTTACAAACGCATCTGGCAAGTGGCAAAAAAAAAAAAAAAAGCGGAAAAAAAAACAAGCTGAAGAAATTTTAAAACAGCTCTCGTACAACATGTCGTATGCGAAACGAGGGAGGCTCGCAACCATAACCAAGACGAAGATGAAGACGAAGACAAAGACAAAGACAAAAACATTCCCGTTGTTGTCGCATTTCTTTTGCAAGTGTCAAGTGTCAACGCCAAAATGATTAGGTAGGCGTTTCCAACAACAACAACAACAAGAACGGCAATAGCAACAGCAACAGCAACTAGTACTCTTGGCTGGGCTTTTGTGGGCGTGTTACTTGTGTCTCTTGTACGACGCTTTGCCCCAAAAAGCTATTAAACGGCCTGGTATAGCGACAGGCAAGCAGAACGGCCAAGCCAATGCCCCAAACCAAGCTTCTTTTGGCACTGTCAACGCCAGCTGCGACTCCAACTTCAAATTCCCAGTTCGCAGTCCCCAGCTCCAACTCAAGCAACAGCTGCATGTTGCACGTTGCACGTTGCACGCTGCACGCTGCACGTTGCGACTTCCATTTAGTATTTTAGTTTATAGCGCAGTCTTGATTTCAAAATATTATGACGACTGTTAAAGTTATAACTTCACGGCAAACTCATTCAACTTGAAATTGAAATTATTTCTGTAGCTCTCGTTTGCTGTCTCACCTTCTCTCCATCTCTGTCTCTGTCTGGCATTCTGCTTTTATGCTTTTTATGTCTTCATCATTCATATTTATGCATTTTTATTTTAATTTCGCCTAGCACTTGGCTCTTCTAACTAGTCGCGACTCCACCCACTTCTTGCCGGCCTGCCAGCCAGGCGGCATCTTTCTGGGCCCCATGTGCGTGTGTGCGTGTGGGGGCGTGTGACATGCCTTCTGGACCCCAACTCCAAATCTGAGCCCCTAGCCATTTTGACAGCTCTTCGCTGAGTGGCTGCCAGTCCGCCTGACTCTCTGACTGTTCGTCTGTCAGTCGTCCAGCAAAATCGTTCACATTTATGACTGTTAGGGCCAAAGGTTTTTGCTTTTTATGAGCTGAAATTGTTGTGCAAAAAGCAAACGACATGGCACCAGAATCGTAATGCCAGTCCACGCTGTTAAATGTAAGCACAGCGCGCGCAAGCAGATGGGTACGCAAAAACAGTTACAGATAGACATACATACATACGAATGTATTGTAGCAGGTAACTGCAATAATAACTTCAGCTGACTATGATAGTCAGCGTAGTTCTATTTTTCTCTTGGTGTTTTCAATAAAAATTCAGTAATATTTACGATTCAATATTCTTGAAAATATATGTTCGAGTGCTCTCAAGTGGAGAAAACTTAAAGAATGCAGTCGATGCACTCAAGACATTTTCAGTTTGGATATCAAATGCTCTACATTTAGGCATTTCAATAATAGGATGCTCTGCAATTGGTAATTTTACAAGGAAAAAAAAGAAAGGACTGCAGCTTGTATAAAATGTATATAAATAAAGATGAATAAATAATAAATAATAAAAAAAAAATGAAAGTTTTGAGAAAAAAAAATTGTATTTATTTACTAAATTTTAATTTAATATGCTTTTACTTGACTTATACAGATTACTTTAATTTTAAAATGTAAAATTTAAAATTTAGTCGTGTAAGCTAAAATATTTTTGATTCATTAAATATTAAAAAAAATATATAATAATAATAATATTTAAAAAAAATAGTTTTTATTTAAATATGTAAAAATTTGGCTTGAAAATAAATTTTTAAATTTCAACACTACAAAAATATTAAATATTATTATTATATTATATATCAAATATATCCTATTTATTTTAATTAATTCAGCAAAAAATGAGTTAATAATTTAAATGGCTTTCATAAGTATATATGATTTAAAGTCATATAAAATAAAAATCCTAAATATAAGAAATAAATATTAAATATAATTTGGATACAAATAAAATTAAAATAATTGATTTAACTAACTTTTTTGATACGAATTTTTACTGTATAATTAATGCATATATATTTTTAAACTGTACAGTCAAAACAACATCGTTTTAGCGAACTAATAAATTAAAGGCAAGCCGCAAAAAATACAATTTCCAATTCATGCATATAACTTACAACAAATAGTTTAAGATAACTGATAATCTCTAACATTTGCCCTTTGACCAATCAGCTAGGCATACCGAAATGCTGAGAGACTGCAGCACAGTGCTTGCAAAAACACTCCCTCGGACACATATTTCTTTTTTGCTCTTGCAGGCCTGGTCGTCGCATATTTCACGCCTAATCATCAACTGCAATTTCAATGGCCCCCGACAACCTACGCAAAAAGCAAACACTTCACACAGGGCGATTATTATACCCCAGGCTGCGGCTTTGCCATTTACATGGCCATAAAATATAAGCCAGGCAAACGGAAAACTTTCGCTGGCAAAGCGAAAATTCCCAGAGCCATAATTTTTCACAAAACGTCTCTGACGCCGCATAATTGCAGCGTAATTTTTGCGCATTTAATTTCAACGTCTAGCCCTCTTACACTCCCACACTCTAAGCCTTAACCTTAGCCAAGAAGTGAGCTGTGTTAAGTGCAGCTGGCCAACGACAGACGCGTTGGCTGGGGGAGTTGGCTCTGTCCAGCAGACGGTCTAAACTGATGGCGTTGGAATTGTTTGCCATATTCGCATGTGACGACTTTTTTGTGTTTTTCTTCTCGTGCCATTTTTTTTTTTTCTGTTCTGTTCACTTTTTAGTTTATAAAACGACCTTTGCGACCCAGGCGACTTGTGCGACTTTTTTTTTATGCAATTAACAAAAAACACAATGCAAAAATTTGTGGCTACAACACTTTGCACTTTCCGTTGTACTCACAGACGTCCACCACGTCGTCGTCGTCGTCGTCGTCGACAACCTTGTCTGCTGCCTTTGACCATGAGAGACTCTATTCATAACTTTTCAGTGGGGTATAAGTCTTGTGTAAAACAAATTGGCAACTGTGAAAAAGTCGTTTAAGATCAAGTTGAAATGAAAATTAAATAACAAGGCCGTGTCTATATAATTAAAATCTAGTGATTAGATTTTTGATTTCAGTAATTATTCTCAAATAAATCAATATTCAAAATCAGCCTAGTTCTTCAATAACTATAAAATAACTATAAAAAATGGTTAATACACTATTTATATTATTTTAATCATATTTATATATTTATAGTTAGTTAAAGCAATTTATTTTTATATTTAGCCGTTTTTATAAATTAAAAAAAAAAAAAAAAAAGTTTTATAAAATATAGAACATTAAATAAAGAATTTTTTTTTTTCATTATTAAAAAAAAGAAAAAATTTTAATATTAAAAAAATTTTTTTCAATAAAATAATAAATAAATTTGTTTTTATGTTCAACTTTTTAAGCTGCTAATTAGGTAGTAGAAAGCCTGTTTAAATAATATAATAAAATAAAAAAAATAAAAATAAAAAAAAAATTTTAAAGTAGTTTTATATAATTCTTTTTTACTACCCAAAAAATTTTCAATAAAATCCTTAATTTTTATAAAAATTGAATAGTCTAATATTTATATTTAATTTAGTTTATTTTTTTATTTATTTATTTATTTTTTTTTTTTTATTTCAAAAACTAATTTTCATTTTCTTAATTTCCTTATAATTTCAAATATTTATATAAATACATAGAGCACACGATTCTCGGTGCATTTGCAACCAAGTAGTACTTCTATTTGTAGCTGTCGCTTTTTAATTTTCATGTGGCGAACCCTGCGTGCATTATATACGAAAAATAGAGATATATATATATATATATTTGTTTTGCCAGTTCTTCGGTCGTCGTCGTCACTTTGCAGCATTTCAATGATAAAGTGTTTTTTGTGTCGCTGGCTGGCGCGGAAAATTTATTAAAGAAAATGTTAAAAATTGCTAAAAATGCTTTTCTATTGTTCTGTGGCCACTGCCTGCACATTTTCTCATTCTGTTCTCTTTTATATATATTTTTAGACGCGCTGCAGCAAAAAACGAAAAATGCCTGTCGAAAAAAAATTGTTTATTACATTTTTAGGTTTGCACGGTAGAAAATTTATGCCCGACATTGAATGGTATGCAAGCAAAGGCACCCGGGGGAACTGAGAGCGTAGCATGTGCAGGGCTCGACCAAGGCCAGTCGCATATTTGGCCCTGACGCTGCGCTTTGGCTAAATTATGGCATATTTATTCGATGGCAGGAGATGGCATTGAACTTAGCTTGCTATTGTCAGTTCTGACTGCGCGTCTCGAATCCATTGAAATTGTGACTTGCACAAAGTGCTGGCCATTGAGATAGTCCGAAGATTTAGTTTAAATGGAAGTTTTTGGGAATTTTTTAAGAAAAAATTCGAATATGAAAGTAAAGAAAAAGAGAAGAAGCTGTCTTATACATATAAATATAGGCAATTATATTGATGTGAGCTTAAAAAAATTGCTCTTAGAAAGTAAATTAAATATCATGGCATCAAATATAAATTAAATGGTGGAAAATAAAGTCATATGATATGGCATTTAAAAAAATTAACGTGATATTCAATTTAGAATTTTAATATTATTATTATGATTAAATATGCATTTATATTGAAAATATTATACATAAGTATGAATATACTTAAAGTAATCTCATTATATTAAAATGTATAGATATTTGAACTATTAAATTAAAAATATAAAATATAAGAAATTCAATTAGGAAATAATTTACTCCTCAATAATATTCTTAATGTGGTATTTCAAAATACTTCTAAGCATGTCGCTTTCAAAATTTGTGAAATATTTCTAAACTCTTACTCAAACAGTCTGGCAAGCTACAGCAATCTAAAGACCTGCTAGAGTCAGCACTAGATTCCAGCACCCTAAAACGCCTAGTTTACCTGTATATGTTCACATGTTAATTCAAAAATATTCATAAATAGTATGAATTGAAATTGACTAAGGGACAGGGATCCCTATTAGCCTCTAGATATATTTGGTGTTTATGCAGAATGAATTTAGAGTGAACTGCATAAATAAATAAATAAATAAATAAATGAAAATACATACCGTCATATTATATACATATCTGGAGGTTTTCTCTTTTATTATTAAAATTATACTCAATTCAATAGTTATACATTATTCTTAGCTGAGTTTTAATTAGCTAGCATGTCTCGCTTGAGCCAAAATTTAATAGCGCTAGAGCTATTTGTTACAAATATCAACATTACAATCTTTGCCAAAATATATACACATTAGTTTACACTCGTTTAGCAGTTGCTTGCTCCTCCTACAACGACGTCGACGACTACGACGCCGACTACTTAGTCTCGCTTGAATTCCCACATAAAATATCCATAACATTAACCACAATTACGATGAAATTGTATACCCAGAGAAAATTGCAATGGGTGAAAGAGAGATAGAGAGAGCGAGAGAGAGCGAAAAAAAAGCGATGGAAATTGCCAAAGCTTTTGTTGTTTGTCGTTTGTTGCTGCCGCCCACAAAGCCCAAATTAAAAATGGTTAAAAAATATTTTTCTATTAATTTTCCAGGCTGTCCTTTTATATATTTTTCTTTTTTTTTTCGCGTTGGCGTCGTCAACATGTGTTGCATGTGGCAATTAAATGCCAGGCTACACTCACAACAGCAGCAAAAAGAAAGCAACAACAACAACAACAGCAATAGCAATAGCAACAGCAATTTGGATTGCATCGTGGGGCCGCCGCTCCTGCTGCTGCTGCTCCTGCTGCTGCTGCTGGCTGTTGGGCGCGTAATAATTTTTGGCGCACAGTTTCGCGTCTTGGAGTGCAAATAAAATGCCGCTTTTTAGTGACTCAGTTGGCGGCAGTCGGCCGGCCGTTTGGTGAGTGCGAAAATAATATGGCCAGGCCGCAGGCAACGGTACTTCAACGAACACCACCCCAGCCAGTCAGCCAGTCAGGCAGTCAGGCAGGCAAGCTGAATGCCGATTGGGTGGTTGGGTGGTTGGGAGCAGAGGGGCACGACGGACTGTAGACCAGGCATAGAAAACTAAATGAATGACATGCCAGGGCGTCTGCAATGTCTGTCTGGCATTGCAAGCGAGGGGAGAGTATTCGAGGTGGAGCAGCTGGCTGAATTGGCGGAGCCGGAGGGGGGAACTAGGAAGACTGGGAGACTGGGTAACTTGCGGTCCAACGCCTGCCAGGAACCGTCTGCGGCTCGGGCTTCAATTAATTTTCGACTTGGTTATTGTTTGCGGGTGTTAATGGTGCGCGTTATCAGCGCAGAGGCTGCTGGATCTAGACACAGTTGCTGGTGAGGTGGTGCAGTGGTGCAGTGGTTAGGCTGCAGTTCTGCTGCTCTGGGCTGTGGGTTATGCGGCAGCTCTGCTACTGTTGTTATACTAACCAAACTGCCATGCTGAATATTGTAAAGTATTCGGGTAGCATTTGTTGCATAACTTACTGAACTATTGCAGTTTATATTAAAATAATGGTCGGCCTAGGGGGAGCTGTCATTGTTCTTGTATACGACGTTATGTTACTCATTAGAATGCTTTAAAAATATATACATCTTTTAATGTATTCGTAATTTGTAAATTAAGTTATGCACAGAATATATTTTTATTACTATTAAAACATTGTTAATTTATTTTTTATGTAATTGTTTCAGTTTATTTTGATGTAATTTTTTAAACATTTTAATTTTTTATTTTAATATTATTTATTAATCATCATAAATTAGTTTATTTCTTTGTTTTTTGTTTTTCATCTTTTATTTTTCTTTTAAAATTTTTTTTTTTTTTTTTTTTTTTTTTTTTTATATATATGTTTTGAAGACTTCTTTAAAAAATGTGCATATTGCATATTTGCAAATATTTAATTTGCTTAATAAGCTTTTTTGAACTATCAGTCAGCCTAGCGGGAATAGTAAAAGAAAATATGCTAGTCATTGGATTACAAAAATATAAATAAAATTCAGAAAACAATATTTATATATAAGAACACATTTACATCCTTCATATGTGAACTGCGTTCTGCATAAATTAAATAAAATGCATCTTGATTTACTCCTTTTTTTTTATGAGTTTGTTCATCTCTCTAATTTATGTGCATCTTGCAGCCAAAGCGATCTCAGATCTTGCAGCGATAAAACTAATATGTGACTATAATTAAATTGCTTTAAGTGATCCATAACTCATCTCCGACTTTAACGCATTTCACATATCTTAACGCAGATGCAGCTCGTCCCCCTTGCCGATCCGTCACACATCATCACACCGAACTCAATGGAACTGTCAGCTCACTCAGTTCACTTTGCCATTCATATGGCTACCAGTGCTACGCGCAACGACCTCTGTGATCTGCACGTTCGTCTGACCCAATGTCTGCCCGCCTGCTGCACACACCTCTCCGGCCAGCCAGCCGCCACTCCCTCGCCAGAGTAGTTGTTGGTTCGTTCGCGTCACATCGACGAAAAGCGACGTCGCTTTTCACGCATCTGTTTTTTGCTTTCGTCACATAAAAAATTTGCATTTGACTGCTGGCTACCGAAGAAAACGGTGCCAGTGCCAGTAGTGCCCACAGTCAGATAACCAACACAATCCAATAGCGGTTCCCCAGTTGCTCTCCAACAGCTGCCCCTCTGTCAGTCTCTTCCACTCTCCGTCTCTCGCTCTTCCACTCTCTCTTCAGGCTAAGCGCTGCGACCAGCTGCCGTTCCATTGCAATTGCAACTACTGCGAACATGGAGCGCATTAAAAGGCCGACCCATGGCCATAAAAACTATGCGACTCTCTGTGTTCAAGTGGCGGCTGGCAAATTTTATGCCTTTTATTTGGGACTATGCCGCCGACAACAACAGCAACAGCAACAGCAACAACAACAATAACGAGTGCGACAACAACAAGGCACATTTGCAACTTTGCTGCCACTTCCACTGTCAAGTTGGCGTAAAATTTTTCATTTCGCATATGAAAGGAAGTGTGGGCGCCAGTTTGGCCTCCTTCTGCATCTCCCTCTCCCTATCTACCCATCTCTCTCTCACTCCTTCGCTACTTGCTATTTCAGTCCCTCTCTTACAGTTCCAGTTACCATAACAGATCCCAAGCCACAGCCGCAAAACGGCCTCAACGTTTGTCGTTTAGTTTGCTTCTTTATTTGATTTTTCTTTTCATTTTCCATCATTTTTTTTTTTTTTCATTTTTTTTTTTGTTTCCTTAGCTTTGCTTTTCTTTTCTTTCTTTTACATTTTATTAATTGCTTGAGTGAATGCGCGTCGGCATTTGCCGCTTGCCTGCGAAAATTTCTTTGTGTATTTCTCGCTTTTGATCTTTTTCGAGACACTTTCGGAGCGACTTTGCATATTATGCAGAATATGGCAACTATCAGGCTGGAGAAATATAAAAGCGCTTTAAATAGAGATTCAGATGATATGAATATAGAATAGATTGTATGAATGTGTGAATACTTCGGCAGGAGTTTATGATATATATCTATATATTTCTTGTAAAGTGCCAGAAGTTTTACTGTAAATATAAATATTTTATTTTAGATTTCGTTAGATCTAATCTTAGATTATTTCGAATAGAAGTCTACTTCGTGAGAAAGAAAGAGAGAGAGAGGAAGGGGAAGAGATAGGTAGAACGTGAATCAAGCAAGCTCAGGTAATATCTAGCTTCCATATTTTGCTATTTTATTGGTTACATTTAATTTATATATTTGACTATTTATACATTATAATTATTACTTTTTATGTTATTCAGTATTTTTATTTTTCTTAAAATGATTATATATCAGGTGAAGATTTTATTTATTTATTTATTTTTTTTTATATCTATATAGTTTAATTCATTTATTTAATTAAAAGTGTATTTTTTTTTTTTTTTTTTTGGTATATATTTAATGTATAATATTTATTATATTATGTTATATATAATTTTTTTTTTTTATATATATATTATATATCATGTTAAACTTCATTTTTAAGATATTAAGCAACAAATTCAGTTCGCGAAAATAGCAGAGGCGATTTTTTATAGCCTCCTTTAGGTCTCTGTAACCACAAACTTTTGATTTAGCTTTTATAACAAGACACTGTGACCTTTGCTTAAAGCAACTTTCACTGGTTTCTCTTGGTGTCAACAGTTACAGTGTCTGCCATAAATCTGACTATCGCGTGTAAGGTCTTTGCCAACTTTAATTTTGGCTGCTTAAAACTTGGCACAGTCCTTAGTCTTTTTTTTTTTTTTTTTTGGGAGGGGGTTTTGTTTTGCTGTTGTTGTTGTTTCTGTCGCATTTCCGGCTGCCTAAAGGGCAAACATCAGACAGTAGGCCGCACCGCGCATCCCTAGCCGGAGAACAACAAAACAGTTTTTCGTACAGTTTTTCGCGCTGTTTATATTTTTGTATTTTGACACGTTTTGGCATGTCGGCTGAGTTGAGTTGAGAGGGGTTTTAGAGAGCTTGTGTGTTTGTGTGTGTGTGCTTGTGTGTGTCTGACATTTTACATAAATTTAACTTGCACAGAGGAGCTGTGGAAATCGTGCCGAGGAACTGCGCAACGTTGGCAGCGAATGTTGCCAACAACAACTGCCACATGACTTGCCTGTCATGTGACACAAACGCGACAGTTTGCAAGGTCACGTCACATTAATTTGCTGACAATGATGTATTTAGAGGGCGCAGAGGATGCCATAGAAGGAATACAAAAAAAAAAAAAAAAAAAAAAAAAAAAAAAAAAAAAAATCAACTGCCTGACTTCTTGTCTGACATTCTTAAAGCGACGCCAATTAAGTTGCAAAATTTTAAAAATGTCCTCAACAATTATGCGACATATTTCTTAAAACATTTATCAACATTTATCTTCTCTTGCAGCATGCAATGCGCCGCACTTGCAACGTGTGAAAATCAACTCAAATAAACGAAGCCAACCGAGGATAGAGGAAAACAAAGAAAATCTAATCAAAATGCCTGCGATAAAATTACCGAAATTGAATTCGCCTCGACATTTGTCTATTGATTGTTGTTGGCCCGTGCAACATGGTCCACGCCCCGGGTGCAGCTGCTGGCATTTTGCAACAAATTATTTAAAAAGTTATTGCCCCATTCAGCGTCATGGCGTTGTTAATAACAATAAAACTTTATGCTGGCTGGCATTGACTTTGATTTTATTGAGCGGCTCCAGTGGCACTCGCACTGCTGTCGAGGCGGCAACAGCAACAACAGCTGTTGGCAATCCAGCCAGCTCGGCGGCTGTGGGCGTGGCCTCATTGGAAATTGGTAAGTAAATGAATGAGAAGAAGCGTGCAGCAGAATAACAATTGACCTGGCGAGGTTTAAAGTATAGCTTAACTTCTATTACTTCTAATCTGGAGTCTTAAGTGAGAATGAGAATGAAGTCTGCCAGTCTAAAGAATTGAGAGATAACAAAAAACAAAAGATAATGAAAGCTTCAATTTTATTTGGAATAAATACTCGTAAATTCAATTATTCGATTTTTTATTTTATTTAAATAAGTTTAATATCCTTATGAAGCTAACAAAAATATTTTCGCCTTCAGAAAACTAGATTTATATTTACAACTCTACAAAGAGTGAAGAGTTTATACTCTTCGAAAAGATTTATCAAATCGAGAATTATTATGTTTATTATTATTATCTAGCATTTTCTTCTGTCTCTCCATCTATCTCAAAGTCTGCCTCTCTATCCTCTCTCTGTGTGCCCGCCCAAGAAAAGCTAAGTAATAAGAACTATAGAAGATCATTGAAGTAGTCTATATGTATGCAGCAGTACTAGAATTCTTAAGGCAGAGAGGAGAGTTCCTATTGGCTCAACATTTGAGCGCAACTTGGGTTTTGAGAGAAAGTTCCTCTATATAAAGGGCAGCAGCTGAAGGATTTCTTCAGTCGCCCAGACTTGGTGGAGGTCAGTCGTGCAGTGCAATAAGGTGATGTGAAGTGTGTGATCGTTCAGCTAAGCATGAAAGACTTAGAGGAAATACTGATAGGAAATAGTGATAAGAAATACTGATAGGAATTACCTAAATAGAAGAAATACATAGAAGAGAATACTTAGAGGGAATAGATAGAGGAAATATTTAGAAGAACTACTTGGCGGAAATACTTATAGGAAATACTTACAAGAAATACTTAAAGGAAATACTTAGAGGAAATGCTTAGAGAAAATACTTGGAAGAAATACTTAGAGGACATATATAGAAAAAATACGTAGACAGTTGTTTCGGTGTGCCAACACATATTTTCATATACTGTTTAGTATTTAAATGTATGTATTTTTTCAGAGACCCTTTATAGATAAAGTAAAATAAATTTGTACATACAGAGGATTAATTTTAGGTCTACATTGAAAAGGAAATTTCACTAAAACTCTTGCAGCAGCTAAGCTAATCAGAGCTTCTAAGATTGCTTAGCTTACAAAAATGTATAATAAATAATATGGTTTCAAGTACAGCTCTCATAAATCTAAGTATCATTTCTGTAGCTGAATATTCATATATTATAAATAACTGCGCTATTTCTTTTAATCAAATTTACTACGTTTACATCAAATAACAAAATCCATCAGAGTTATTAAAAGTGTAATAAATTCAGTGTCGAATTAATTTTATAATTTTTTCCTTTGTACTCCAGCACCATATCATATCGTAAATAAATAAAAAACGACATCAATATAAAAATTTGTTCATTTTTTAGGAAATCTAAAACGATTCATTTTGCATTTCTTTTATTAAATATTCATCAGAAATGCACAATTTTCAATATATGCAACACGAAACTTCCACATTGATACACAATTTAACCGTTTTCGACCAATTCAGATAGCCCAAACCCTAGACTCCAGGCCCCCCTATCAACTAGTTAGTTACAAACATGCCTTCTGTTCAGTTCCCATGACATGAAATTTATGCATTTTTATTTCGATCAAATACACAACAGCAGCAGCAGCAAAAGAAATGAAAAACTTGTTCGATATACATATATTAATAAAAAAAAGGTACAACGCAATATTATGGAAAATATTTTGTGCATATGTAACAAAGCGAGTTGAAAACCCAAATTTGTTGAATAGTCTAAAATTTCAACAAATACATATTGTTATATATATTTTCATATGCATTTACATAAATATAAAAATAGAAATGTATTGACTGATGAAATGGTAACATGTACACACGTTTTGTAATGCTTGAATACACATTTGGCCAAGTACGATACCACATTGCTACCCTATTCTTTGGTCAACCCTCGTTCAAGTTGAGTGCATGCTATGCAACGGCATTTTGGCATTGCACTAAATACTCTTAGACTGTGGTGGGGCGCGGGGGCAGGCACCTTTGGCCACAGTCCACATAATTTGCATTTGCATTGCAGCAATCAACATGGAAATCAATCAACCGCAAAGAGACAGAGGGGCGAACGAGAACAAGACAGCATCTAAACATTCTGAAGCTCAAGTGCTTCCCAATAGCGCAAACCGTAACTAATAACTGTTAAGCAGAGGGTGAACGGGGTGCAGTACCCGCTGCTCACTGCTCGGCACGCACTCAACCACAACCAATTACAGAAATTTACGCAAAGCGCCAGGATGCGCTGACGCTGACGACGACGACGTCGTCATTAATAAACATGAGCCTGGGCCTAGCTTAAGGCTAGGCTCAAGGCGCTGCAAAAATGATGGGTAGCTGGTTAGCTAGGGCAATGGCAGGTATACCCGCATATACAGCTACAACTATATATATATATATATTTAGGTATACACATATATATATATATAGATGTACGCACACATATTTATCTAGGTGCTGAGTGGGTCCGAGCAAATCGAAGCCGCAGCGGTGCTTTTGATAGATGACTCTGCCTGACTGGGGCTGATTTCCCACCTGCCCGACCGACCGCCCGCCTACCTACCTTCGTCTTCAACTTGAACGCTGCTCATTACCATTGCTGATTGGCTCCGTCGTGGCGCTGGCTCCCAGTGCTCACGTGTGTGTGGTCGCGTCCATCAGCCAGCCAGCCAGCTGGCATTGTTTCTTAGCCCCTTCCCCTCTTAGTTCATCCTATTCGTCTTTCAGCTGACTGTTATTGTTACCACTGCGACTCTGCAGCTTTCTGTGCCATTCGTCTGCCGAGCATAACAAATTATCTTGTTGTGGGCCTTTGGCTCGTTAGCGTCCAACTTGTTTGCCAAAGCCAAAGATATAACCAATTAAGGATCATCGAACTTAATATACACTTGAAAACTTGCAACTCAAAACGTCAATTTACTCTTCAAATTTGCATAGCTGCAAAATTAATCCTTAATCCTTTTGTCATAAATATTGTAGCTATTGAGGTCTATAAGATCCCAATTTATTTTCCATAATTCTATAAGCCTATAATTTACATTTCTTTATTTTTCATTTTATTTCTTTTTTATATATTTCATTTAAATAATTTAGCAAATAACCAATTTCTGTTTTCGTTTTAGTTTAATTTGAAAATCAATTGTATTTTTTATTTTATTTTATTTTATTTTTTTTATTGTACTCAAATGATTTTTTATGCTAACTAAAAGACTTTCAATAAATATATTCCATCAATATATAAAATTAATAAATACATATAAATAACTCTTCTACAATATCTTGGGGCAATTAAGAAATATAAATTTCTTTTATTTATTGCTTGAACAATTTTGCTCAACTCACATAATTGGCAAAAATATTTTACTGAAAATCATCTTTGAATGCATAAGGGTGATTTATTTTTCTTCTCGCAATTTGATGACATATTTTTAAAAATAATTCTTCATTTGCTCAACAAATCCACTTTACCACTTGTTTACAATAATATTTGTTTTATTTAGGGCTAATAACTTGAATAGAGGCTGTACAAATAACTTAATACATTTTCTGTTGTATCAAATCTTAACTTCAAGTAACTCAAAGAGTTTAATCAATTCATTTTGTTTGAATATGTATCCCATTGGCCTTTACACTTATTTATTTATATGGTATTTTCTTGGAATTTTATACTCTACATTTCAAGTATATATATATATATCGAAATTTTATTTTAAAGCATTCACTTAACATTTTAAAATGAAATTAATAAAAATTCAATCAAGTTTCCTCTCTCAGATTATACTTACTCTACATATTTTTTCTTTATCCACATAGCTAAAGCACCTTGAAAAGCATAGTGTATAAACCAGGCCAGTTCGGTAGCAGGAAATGAATGAAGCTGAATGAAAATCATGTAGTCGTTGGTTTGGTTATTCGGTCAGTCAGTCGTTCGGTTTGCTTTGCTCGATTCCGAATCACTTGGCTGCGTCTGTATGTTTGTATCTGCAGCATTTATTTAAATGCGTAAATATCTGCATGTCCGACATATTTCATTTAACCGTAGGCGCGTTGAAATGTTGCTCAAATTGCTTCGCGGCAACCAAATAAAAAATGACCACAGCACATAAACTACTTCGCTCTCTGTCTGTCTTTGTCTCTGTCTTTATATACATATATTTAAATTAAAATATTTAAAGTGTTGCTGCTGCTGCTGCTTTATAAATGCTTCTCTTTACTGGCATTGGAAATTGAATGTTCTGTCGCAAAAGGATGTGGCTATATAGCTCTTGATCCGCCTCAATGATATATGCATGACAGTTAACAAAATCAGTTCGAGATTTAAATTATTTAAGGCATGCAAGTATCAGCATAGTTTAGAAATGTTTAACAAAAACTTTATGGGTATTTCTGATATCGAATTCAATAAAACGAAAATTCAAACAATCAAGGGTCAAGTTTTAAAAAATTTTCAAGTATACAAAATTTTATTTTTTGAGTTTCTTTATAAAATTATTTTAAAAGGAAATCAATATAGAAACAAGTAGAAAAGATAATTAAAATATATTATATATATTTGTATTCTTTCTTTAATTTGTTCTGTTATGCCCATATTGATTTATTAAAAGATTATAACTGCAATAAATATATGTATTTTTCTTAAAATATTTAAAATTTTCACACATTGACATTTGATTGAATTCATTTTTAAGGACTAACTGGCAGAGCTAAACAAAAAAAAAATACAAAATTTATTATGTGTTTGATTTTCTAGAGTTTCGATTTTTAACTTTTAATTTTTGTTAATTTATTTATATACAAATTTATTTAATTATTTTTTGGCATTATTATATTTAAGATATTTTTAGCTTAACAAATTTATATATTTTTTTACACTTTCATTTTATTTAATTAAGTTCCATTGCCTTCTTTCATCTAAAATCTCAATGAACAAGTTAATACACGTTGCTCGAGACACTTGGCAAAATCTGTTAACCCACTGTCATTTCAATGACTTTGCTCAATCATAACCCACACACACACACTGGCACACTTTGCCGTCAAATATCTCACTCATGGGGCTAACAATTTGGGTGCACTGAGAAACGCCAACGTTTGCTTGAAGCTCCACAAAAGCAATTTCCGAATTAATTGCTTGGCCAGCCCCAAATGGCCATTTACACAATATAGACAATATACAATGTACACCCAGGCACTTTTACTTTCTAGCCTTAGATCGGACAACTTATAGTAGCAGCCACACTCAGCAAAATCCCACACACGCTGCTGCAGCGGAATCTCTAAAAACCACTTTCAACATACACACACACACACACACTCACTCACTCACGTGCAGCAACAGCAGCAGCAGCAAAAACCTGATATGAATTGGTTTTAGATGTTGTCAGTTGTCGGTTGTCGGTTGTCGCTTGGCATCTCTAGTGGCGATATGATACGAAACGATACGATACGATGGCCTAAAACAGTGGCCAAACGCGATAAACTAAACGCCAAGCGGCAAATTCTGAAATCCATGTAATTTGCCCCACTGGCCGCCAGCTCGAAGGCAGCGACAGCAGCAGCAGCAAAAAAAATTATGCATGTTAAATGTTGCCACCGAACAGCCAACACAACCGGTGGCAATCTAAACTAAATGCAACACTAAACTGCAACTATGCTGAAGGCGGAGGAGTGGGCGGGGGCAGTGCAAGAGTCGCTGTTGACTCCAGGCCAAAATGCGTCGCACTTGAGGGGCTTTGCAGGCGGAAATTGTAGTGAAAATAGATGCCAGAGATAGAGAAGAGCGAATGCATATGCGGTCTATAATTAAGTGCTAATAACTTGTAGATTTTTGATATTAAACTTATATTTAATGAATTTCAAATGAGTTTAAGTGGGGACATTACAAAATAAAATAATTATGAAAGTCTTCTTCTTTAACATTTAAATGTAAAATTAATTTAATTGTCATGAATTTAATTAAAAAGATATTTTTATTTTTTTTTATTATTATTTTTTTTTTTTAGATAATTATATAAAAATAAATATTATTAAAATGCATTTGTATTATAAGTAAAATATTTATGAAAATAAATATGAACAAATTACGTTTGTATTATAAGTAAAATTCTTCATGAAATAGTTCGCTTTCTTTGATTATTGTTGTATAAAATATGATTTAAAATTTATATTTGAATTGAATTTAAAGTTTTTATATTATTTTTGAACTAATATTTATATGAGTGATTTACCAATTGAAATTTTCTTTTAAGTAAAAGCTGTGATTTCTTCACATTGCTGAAATAAATAAAATACATATTGTATTAATATAGGACACATTTTTTTTTTGTGCTGAAAACTAAACGATTATGGATTAAAAAGCTTGAGTTATTACATTATTAATATTAAATATAAATTATATTAAATATATATAAAAATATAAAAAGAAATATTTTCAAAATAAATATTTAATTATTTGTAAATTAAAATATATAATATATTTTCATTATAAAATATCACAATAATTCAGAGGCAAAACGTGTTAGTTGTAGTTAAACTTCTTCTAGCTACATACCTAAAGAACAGTGTATATAGTAGTAGTGATATTTAGTTAACACATTGAAGTTCAATAAACCTTTGCACTGCAATTTTTGAAGATATATATTTGTTTCTTATTTAGAATAATAGATGTTGTTGACTCGTTTATAGAATAAGCTGAATAGCGGAGAGAGAAAAAATTTACGAGCTGACCCGCTTTGACAATGGTATATATGTATATTACATGCTTTAAGTCTTTAGCTAGCATAGGGGCTATATATGTAGCTTTTAGATATGCATCTGAGTGAGTATACGGAATGACAGCAAAGTGAAAATTAAATAATACGTCTTCAAAGAGAGTAGAGCGGTTTGATTGATAGTTATCCTGATATATCTACTGCATTTTGTAATGTAATGTAATAAAGGCTCATGAAAATAATAAGCATGATTCAATAAATCCTGGAAACTTCTCATTGAACTGCTTAAGTGCAAAGCTTATTATAGCATACTTAAATAGAGTGTGCAAGCAGACATATGTGCAAGGAGCCTAAGACAGTATAAATTCAACAAGCAGGCAAGCCTGTATCCAAGCATAAATGATAAATATAAATAGCATTGATCCTATTAAAAGTACTTCAAATATAATTGCTAACTATTAACATAAGTATTGCCAATTTAGCAACAGTATAATAGCTTCTTCCAAGTCATTTAATATTATAATATGCTTACTTAATTTAATAAGCTCCAACTACATATTGTTTCGAAAACAATAACACATAATTAAAGGAATTTTCTTGTAAATATCTTGTATTTATATTCAAATTGCTTTCATAAATAGCTCGAATGTTTTCGATAAGGCTTTCAATTATTGCCATTAGAGCTAAACATATTAAAAAATTGTCGGAAAACATGCACGTTGCGCGTTGCATGTTGCATGTTGTAAGTTGTTGCATTGGCAGGCAAATGAGTTACTTCTCATAATAGCTAAGTGCAAGCGCTAAGTTAGTTAGTTACTAGGCTACTGTGTACCATGAAAAAAAAACAAAAACATGACAGCCTCTTGAGATACATTTCATTTTAACGATTTAGATATAGCAACGATAAGCAACGACGTATATATATTTTGACAGCGTCTGGCGGACACATTTCACAGGCCCAAATGTTGCTTCCAGGTTGCAGACCTGCAGCTGCATGGTTGAGCTGATGGCTGAGCCGCGATAAGAACCGAACCGAACCAAACCAAACCGAATTGAACGGACAGGCTGCACTGTGTGTGTGTGTGTGTGTGGAAAAAATTAAATAACAATTAATTGCCTAGCGCCCGAACTCAACAGAGTCTGAGGCAAGCCATGGGCCCAAGCCATGGGCGCAGGTCCAGACCTCAGCCCAAACTTGGCCAGAGTTTCACGGCTCACCCACAACTGGGAACAGATTTTGCATGGTCACTCGATAAATTAAAAGGCTGTGCAAACGCGCGCGCTGATAACTTGGCGACGATTAGGAGACAAGGCAACGCGACATGGAACATGTTTTTCTTATACTATAATTTTTCTTATTTCTTGTATTTTTTTCATTTTTTTCGGGGGGGATTTATGTACGCTGCGATAGAGCGTAAAAGTGAATGTTGGAAATGTGGTGACATGCATTTAAGATACTTTGCTTATAAATTATGTTAATTTATAGCCATATCTATGTTTAACATGTTGTCTGTATTTTGCTGTTGCCGTTGCTGTTGTTGTTGCTGTTGTTTAATGTTGCGTGCTAGATGTTTGTCACGTCCACGGCCATTTCCACAGCTCGTTTCTGTTTGTTTGCGCTGGCTACTTAATAATTAATCAGCGCACTGCATTCGCGCCGAGCCTTTTGTTCGCTCTTGCATCCATCGTCAGATACATTTGCTTATTGAAATCCAATTAAAATGCGTGCGTAAATTGCTTTACACGAATCTCTCGCTCACTTTCAGCCCTAACGAACCATGGACGAGAAACAGAATAAAATAAAATAAAACAAAAACAAAAACAAAAACAAAGTTCTGTGTTTGGGGCCGGAGATTCACTGCTCATAAAGCACGCCTTGTTGCTTTTGTTGTTTATGAGCGCCAGCACACAGATACGCGTCATTGAACGCGAAACGCGAACGCGTTTCTCGCGCGGTTTCTGTGCTGTTTGCTCGCAGTTTTCCCAGCTCTTGCCACTGCTGCCGCCCCCGTTGCAAAAACTTTCTTGCTAGCTTTTGAGTCGGCAACCTACACATCAAACAAAGAGATGTGCTCAGACGACAAGCACAGTCGACTATTAAATACTCTATTTAATGTAATGCGGAAAATAAAGATATGCGAGCAATATGATAAAATATAAATTTGATACCAAGCAAATTTAGTTTGTCAAACTCCTAAGCTAACTTTTAAAATATATTGTTAGATTTTACCTATGATCAACTTTGTATATTGCTTGAATATGAATTTAAAAAAATAAAATTTAAAGAAATAATTAATTAAATGATTTAGGGAATTTTAAAAATATTTAAAACAAAAATTAATAATTTTGAATATCTTAATATTATTGAAATCTATTTTAAAAAATATTTTCATCAATATAATTTTTCACATGACAAAAATATATGCAAATATTTTAAATATATACATATAATATATTTCTATATATATAAAGTGTTCTAACGAGGTACCTTAAATAATTCGGGAATTATTTCATAGGCTTTAATAAAAACGTTTTCTCTCGATTTTTCGTAAATTTCAAATAATATTTCAGATTTTCAACGTACATCAAAATGCCCATAATTATTATAGCAACAAAGGGATAATGCCTTAAATATATCAATAAGAATTTTCATAATAATAATTCTGGGAATGCATTCTAAAAGCGAACTGCCTGGAATCTATACTAATAAAGTCTTCGATAACGCTCATTCATTCTTCACTCTGTCAAGCTCTCGCTCTCTTTCTCTCTCTCTCTCCCTCTCTCTCTCTCTCTCCTTCTCTCTATCCATTAATATTGCCTTTCTCTCTCTAATGCGCTCACTTGTATCTGAAATGTTTGCTTACAATTTGCAATGAATTATGCCTGCCGAAAAGCGATTTAGCGATCCAGCCAGCCAATCTTATAGCCGCAGCCGTAGCCGCCGCCGCCTGCGCCTTCGCCACGCCCCCACTCAATCCCTCGCTGAGCTTCCCCTTTATGGTGCTGTTAACGACTTGCTACTTGCTTTGACTTGCATTGAACTGTGAAATTTGTGCAATTTCCAATTTCATAAAGTTGCGCGGTGTTTGTTTGTGTTGTTTTACGCCCGGGCCCAAAGAACTTTGAATTATGATTATCGCAAAAATACAAACACACAGACACACACACACACACACAGCTGAGAGCTGGCGTATGCCAGCTTGCTTGGACGCACTGCAGCGGACATACCCAGCCACGCACTCAAGTGCAGTTAATTAAATTTTGTGCAATTTATTTTGTGCAAAACTTTAGCAGCAGCAGTAACAACAACAACAGCAACAACAACAACAACAACTGCTGTTTGTGCCGTGCGTTGTTTACTTTTCACTTTGTAGTTTTGCATTTTGCCGTCAGAGTTTTGCAAAATAGTTTTCACATACATACAATACAAGGAGTGGTGCGGGGCACGGAGTGAGGGGCGCAGCTCATCTACTCGCTGAATTCATTGGGGCAAGCCTCAATAGGGGCGAGAATGCATTGTTTATGCAGTAAATGAAATGCTTGCCATTGATTTGGCATAGTTTCCACACAAACAGCATTACCCCCCAATCACCGAGGTGGAGCGACGGAAGCTATGCTGTCATAATTGATTACCCACACATAGAGAACTGCGCTGCGCCCATCGATCAGACGGAGAAAAAGAGTTCTCCTAGCTCTCATAGTTTTTACGCAGCTCATTTCATTTTTTTTTTTTTTTTTTTTTCAATAATTAAAAATAATTTATGAGCAGCAATATGTCAGGGCGTAATGTAAATATTAACAACTGTAAGTTTCTGGCGTTGCCTCTTGACTTGAATGATTACAACAATTTACAGGGCGCACTGGCAAAAGTTTTGCTGTCTGTAGATAATTAAGCAATTGTGTTTTGGCTAAATGAATTTTTAGTGCACTGATGGGCTACGAGTAAAGATAATGCTCAAGAACCAGCGGGCATATAAGCACTCTGCGGCGGGAAGTTTGAAAAGTTTATGGAAATTGAACAAATTAGCGTTTGAGGGGCAGCCAAAAGCAAAAAAAGTTTAATTACAAGCTTAAAAGCAATATGAAAATATTCTGACAATACCAGTTTTTCGTTACGAAATCAAATATTTGCTTAGCTTGAAAATTTAGTCGATATTAATATGGTAATTAATTTACTAACAATTATTATTAGCATATGCATGCGTAAATATAAAATTAGGTGCCTAAGGCTACTTTGGCTGAATTTAAAGAGGAATATAATTATACTAAAATATTTGTTAATAATCACTTTAATAGAAACTAAAATTATAATTAATTGAATGGAAATGAATGAAATAAATTATTTTAGATAAAGTTGGGGTATTATTTTATTCAAAACTAAAGATTTTGGCAGTTACATATGTACCCATATATGAGTAAATGGTTATATCTTTTGACTCGTATATGTATATATCTTTATATGTATGTATGATTTTCAAGTATCTTACGATATATTCCTAAAATAGTTCAACAAGTATTAAAGGCATTTAGATAATCCAAGAACACTTAGATCTCACGTCGCTTTTTTCTACTTAGCCTTGAAACTAAATGACCAATGAGCTCTAAATTCAAGTCTTTCATGAAGACGTGGGGGGATTCAAAAATAAAATTAAGAATAAGACGAGCAGAATTCTTTGATTACTCAAGCTGGGCAACAAAATTTTAATGAAATACAAAATATTTCAATAATTAAATATAGGCCTCAACTTAGAAAAGTTTTGGTTATTCAGGCTCAAAAAATATTTTAATATATATATTATATACACATATATGACTGAATAACAAAATCTTTATATATAGATTGGATTCAGTTTAGAGACATGAAGTAAAACCCAAACAATATACCAGGACAGTACGAACTTACGTTGACTTGTCTGCAATGTTGGCTGCTATAATTGCTGCTATAATAATAATTTGTAATATACCATTGACCGGAGGCATCATAAACAAATATTCAATAACAAACTGTAGTTAAAGTTAAGATATTTGCAAGAAAACTTTTTCATAGAAATATATGTAAAAGACTCAAGAAAGACTTTCTATGATTTTATTATTCACTACTCTAGTTCTAGTTCTAGTAGTTAACAGCAGCTAGATATATATAAGAATTTACAAATGCAAATTATAAAGTTAAGTTAAGGAAAAAAAAAAAAAAGAAAAGCAAATGAATAAATAAAAAAAATTTGGTATAGAGCTAACAGCAGCTAGATATAGAAAAGAATTTATAAATTCAAACTATAAAACTTAGTTTTAAGAATAATAATTTTTTTAAGAAAAAATAAATTCTTTCAAATCGAACAGAGATAAAAATCTTTTATAAGTCTATGGACTTGATAAACTCAAATAAACTTTACTGACCGCCCAGCCATTGAGAGCAGTTGAAAATTGCCAGCACCCAGTGAGAAAGCAAGAGACTAGACTTAAATGGAATGCAGAAAGGCTAAGAGCAGAGCAAGTAAAATGAAACTACGACAAAATGTAAAAGAATAGTATCTCTAACTGCAGATGGCGAGATAGGGCGCTGGCTGTCAAGTGGCAGGCGAGCTCGAGCAAGCTCAGGCAAGCTCAGTGGCTGCTCAGCGGCTGAGTGCTTGAAGAATATGGTATATACACGGCTGACCTTTGTCTAGTTTCCTGCTTTGGCTCGGCTGGCTTTGACTTATGGTGCTTAAGCGTTGACTGATTGCATCTAATTATTCACTGAATGATAATATTGTTGATATTTTTGTCTGCCTGCTAAGAACAACAGTTGATGTTCACGATGATGATGATGCTGATGACGGCGTCTCAACGACCTATTCATGACCCTTTCGTGGTCTCTAAGGGGGCCGCTGCCCGCTTGAGTGGAATTTCATTTGAAGCATCAGCTGCTGCTGCTTCTGCTGCTGACTGTGCTGCTGCTCCATTCGACAAGTGGAGCCCAAATGATAATTGCGCTTTTCATGCATTCTCACAGATTGATGGCAAATGGAAATTGAGTCTGCCGATTGTATCATCTTCCTTTTCTCTGGCTCCAATTTGATATGCTTTGTTTTGCGTTTAATTAATTTATGCGTTCGCCTGACAGGTGAGAAATGCCCTGGCATAGAATTTTTGATTTGTTTTAATTTGATTTCGGAATTAAGCTTTTCTTTTTTCTCTTTTTGCTTTGCCCCTACATCATCCTAATATATATATATATATATGCTTATTTTGTATAATATTTCCACATATTTCATTTTAATTGGGTGCAATTTTTCAAGTGTCAGTTGCCCGATTTTGTGGGCGTGTTGGTGTGGAAATTTTAGCCTCGCTCGTTATGCAATGCGCTGCAGGCCAAAATGCATCGCATAATTAATTAACATGTGTAGAACGAGTGGCACTGACAGACCCAGAGGGAGAGAGAGTGAGTGAGAGCGAGAGCGAGAGAGTAGTAGTCCAAATTAATGGAGTTGCCATTACCAACCGCAACCAACTGATATCCAAATTATCATAATTTTCAGGCACCTGCAAACAGGCTCTGGGCATGGAATCTGGCGCCATAGCGGACTTTCAAATTACGGCCAGTTCAGCTCATGACATGGGAAACGTTGGGCCACAGCACGCTAGGTGAGTTCAATTTAAATTTCATTTTTTAAAGATAATCAAAAGCTATATATAACTTTATATTTATTAAAATACTTCAAATATTTCTATTTTATGTACAATGTCAGCTGAGGTATTCAAAATTGAAAAATGAGTGAAAGCTAAAGAGAGGGAATATGAGAGAAGAGTTGAAAGATGGAATGAGAAGAATAGAGAGAGAGAAATAGGAAGATAACAGTGTGTGAGATAGGAAAACGCAGAAAAAGCGGGTAAAAAAATGTGAGAGATGCAGACAGGAAGACATGGAGATGAGATAGAAAAGATAGCTATTTAAGAGAGACAGAGATACAGAGAGAAAGTAGAGCCTGAGAGGAAATTGAAAACAGAGACGGGACAATGTGAGGTAGACAGCCAACTTGAGATATATATAGAGAGAGCTTAAATGACATATCTAGGGAAAAACGTTGACTGAACTTAAGCCTATGCCGAAAAGGGTGTGGAAGAGCGAATAACAGAGAAGAATCAGAGAGAGAGAGAGAGAGAGAGAAATAGAGAGAGAGAAACTAAAGAGACACGGAGAGATTGATAGAGAGGTAGAGAAAGAGAGAGAGAGAGAAATTGTGAATACAAGAAAATTAGATAGCGCGAGGTAGATATTATGAATTCTAGATAAATACTTGAGGTGAAAAATTTTGTTTCTACACAAAGAGAATGCGGATGACATCTAAGTTCCGCCTTTAACCCAAGTTCTTAATAAAATATTTTTGTATAATACTGTAGAATCCTCTTATGGCGTCCGTAGTTCTTGATTTTAACGTCTTCTAGGTAGAATGGCGATCCCTTGAACATCTGTATAACAAGATTATAATATATTTGCAATTTATTTTACACAAGTTTTTCTAAAATACTTATTCGTTTACGTGGATTAAAAGTGGGCTATAATTATGATAAGCACTGTACTATTGTAAAATCTTGTAAAATTAAACTTTCGTGATATATGTTATATTAATAGTATTAATATTAATTTAATACTCACCCATCGTATAACCACCCATCTCAAAAACCTATGCTACATTCAAAAATATGCAAAATGTAATTCCTTTGAATATATAAGCCGTAACTGAAGTAAACATGTGCCCCAAAACTGATATCAGCTCCAATCACTTAACCTACATGCAAAGGCACAAAGGATTGTAATTACGTCAGACAACTTGATGACTTCGTGTTAGGCTCAGCCCTGCCCCTAGGTAAAATATTATTAAAGCTATCAACGGTCATAAGAATATACACACACACACCTACAAAAACACACACATGTTATTTGTGTTAACTCAGAATGGTAAACAAGAAACATGCATTTAAATCTGCCACATAAAAACGGTTACATTGACGAGCCAAGGGATGGAGTTAAAGACAGGGAATGCCATGGGATGGGCATCCAAATGGCAAGTGAGGAATACTTGTATATCCTGTGTACATGGAAATTATTATGAATTATTTTATGGCGTGTTTAAATGCCTTTATGTCATTTCTGCCAAAAACAAGGCAAACACACAGCTCACATAAATTAAAATACGCACACACACACACACAGAAACACACACTCACGCGCTTATGTAAATGATGGAAAATAATGATACAACTTATGACCGCTTTATATTTTGCTGACATTTATTTGCCTGCTGTGATGTCGGCCAAAAACCATTTACTGATTTATCTTCTCGGTCCGCATGACAAATTCGCAACGCGCTTTAATAAAAATAAAATACACTGGTAATTATTTAGAATGCCCCAGAAAAAAAAAAACGCTGACCCCAAGCACTGCGATCATGAATATATAATGCATAATATTCTTCCTGCCTGTATAATAAAGTACCAACATTTTTATGACCCACTAAAATCATTTGCACAATGTGCCACAAAAGCAAAACAAACCAACAAACATTGAATGGACAGCCGAGTGTATAAAAACCTAAAAACAAACCCACAAATTGTCAAGCTTAATAACTTGCCAAAAAACTTTTCACTCTGCTGGAAAGAAAGCAAGATATAGCATTTTAATAGCTGATTTAACATGATGGATGAGCTTTCAAACAAAAAAAAAAAAAAAAAAACAAAATAATAATAATAATAATAATAATAATAATAATTTTGATACTACATTGTAATTATTATAATGAAAAGCATATATTGCGGAATTTGGATTAGATCTTCCATATAATAATATGAACGAATTTTCTAGCCGGGGAAGTTTATTTAAATTTATTCTTTTTTTTTTTTTTAAAGAACTAGTAAAAACAGTGGTATCTAAAAAATAAAAATGCAAAAAATATATATAAATAAAAATATTTAAGATCAAAATATTTACTTTTAGTTTGTTATATACTTTTAATTAATAAAATTTTTATAAAGTATAGGTTTAAAAAGATATATAAATTGCAGTTAATTATATTAAACAAATATTTATATTTTAGATATTTTATTTAATACGTATATATAATTAAAAAAAAATATATATATTTAATAAATAAAAAAAAAATGTAATATTTTTTTGGTATATATTATTTTATGTTAAAAAGAAAACATATTTGTTTTTCATACAATAATCTACTCATTTAAAAAAGAAATAGATGGCATATATAAGTTAAACTAAAAGTTTATTCTTTATTACAATTGGGTAAGAAAATCAATTAACATTAATATATTTTCATTATTCTGAAGCTTTCTCTAATCTAAATGCAGTATTAGATAATATGCAGTCCACCATTAAAAGCTAAGCAACTCAATTCATTTCTCATAGCCTATGATATAATTGTCTGATAAAACGTATAACTGAGCAATGCTGAGTTACACGATTCATGCTGGCGTATAGATGACCCCAAAGGTCAGTCAATTATACCTACACATACACAATCCAGGGGGCCAGATGACATGCAGGGACAACAAACAGAAAATATAAGCAAAAGCTAGCAGAAATAAAAGAGCAGCAGCAAAGCACAAGCGAACCTCAGAATGTTTGAGTGAAGTAACAAAAATATTGATTATAATGTCAATGTCGCCTAGAGGTAAGAGGGGAAGCCAACGCTGGAGTGTGGTGGGCAGGCGGAGAACGACGGCTGTAAAAGTGGAACAGCAGGCGAATCGAGCCGGGCCAAAAGCGCATAAAAATAAAAGAAAAGCAATAAAATTATGCAAAGTCAACAGAAAAACGACCAGCGACAGGCGACGACGACGACAACATTGCGGCATGTGGATGAGGCTGAAGCAGAGTATGCGAATGACGGTGCCCTGGTACGTGTTGCCTGTGAGTTGCCCCAAAGACAGACGAAGCGAGTAGAAGAGCAGCTGAGACAGAGGGTCGACGGTGCGCTAACAAATGTTTGGTAGTAAAAATGTCACACATGGCGTTTTGCATGTGGCGCCCGCCGCACTCCCCCTCTCTCTCACTCTTCTGTCACAACCAAGTGAGAAGTGTGGAGTGGGTTGCGGGTAGAGATGGGGAGCAGTACGTCTCCGAAAACGTAGCTGACTTGGGAATGTGCGTGCCCAGGCCTAATGATGCCCGCCGTTTTGGGTTGCGAGGGGCAGTTTTACGTTAAACATGCGCCAAAGTCATATGAATTTTATTACAAATGAAAAAGGTTGCCTTGCGCCGCAGCCAAGCGCTGAGAAGCGCCGAGAGAGGCACGCGCGCTAGCTCACACACACAGACAGACACACACACACACACAGACTCAACGTACACACATACGTATGATAAATGAATGCGCTGCGCCTTATTGAAGGGTTAACGCAACAAGCTTCTACATATTCAACGGCTTTAAAAAGCCAACTTTTAAGATTTACGGCCTGCATTTGGGCCATTCGCCGCCTTTCGCCACTCGCCACACGCCAAGGATAAACAACGAGGCAACTTATTAGCGTAGCCTAGTTCTCAACCGAAATAAAACAAAAAGCTAGCGCACTGCAAATGATGCCATTGAAGCATTCTTTATGAGCCTTACGTGACCAGAAACTCTTTGCCTATTGCGGTTGTTGTTGTTATTATTA
Source organism: Drosophila arizonae (assembly GCF_054131065.1). NCBI lineage: Eukaryota > Metazoa > Arthropoda > Insecta > Diptera > Drosophilidae > Drosophila > Drosophila arizonae. Next base: position 23,292,531 of record NC_142923.1, on the reverse strand, counting down.
TTATTGTTGTTGTGCCTGGCTTTCCTTTACTTTCCTTTCCCTTTTTGGCGGATTTTCAGGTGCTTGGAGCTAATAAACTTTAGTTGCATAGTTTTTCACTTAAAGCACTAAAGAAATTGACTTGATTCGCTCGCACCACTGTGGTGTGAGTTTCTCTCTTTTCATTTTTTATACCCTGAACCCATTGAAAATGGGAAATCAGGGTATAATGGTTTTGTTGAAATGTATGTAACAGGCAGAAGGAGGCGTGGCAGACCCCACAAAGTATATATATTCTTGATCAGGGTGACGAGCTGAGTTGATTTGGCCCTGTCCGTCTGTCTGTCTGTCCGTCTGTCCGTCTGTCCGTCTGTCCGTATGTTTGAACGCGTCGATTTCCGAAGATATAAGAGCTAGAGACTTCAAATTTTTTGTAAAATGTTCGTAATTACAGCGCGGATATCGAGTTTATCATTAAAATTCGATAACTCATCCCGATCTTTTTTTATCGATGAAAAACCTTATCGAAAACCAGTTATAAAATTATATCTTCTACACCTTTATTGCTAGAGTCTCCAAATTTTGAATGTATGCTTATATGCAATTTATACAATTTCGGTTTTTGTTAAAATTTACCCCCCACCTCTAAATTCACCCCCTCACCCTCACTTTTGTAAAACGCGTATTTCAAATACTAGAGACTTGTGCTTTGGCAATTATATGCATATTCATGTTATAATCATAATCTGAAAGTTTCATGAAGATCGTACGTCCATAAAAAAAGTTATTAAACAATTAAGTTCTCATAGTAAGCGCACACTGCAGCCCATGCGTGTTTATGCGTGGGTGCTTGTGTGTGTATGTGTTTGTGTATGTGTGTATGTGTGTGTGTATGTAAGTGTGTGTATGCGTTTGTGTCTGTATGCGTGTGTGTGTATGTATGCCTGTGTGTGCGTACGTGCGTGTGAAAGACGCGAAAAATGATTGAAATAGCTAACACTCCAAGGGTTCAGGGGATCTCGTAGTCGAGCAGTCTCGACTAGAGCTTTCTTACTTGTTTTTTTTTTTTTTTGGCTGGCAAATGACAATGCGTGCGCTGCGTGTGAGCGACATGAAAAGTCCATATTCATGCGTGAATTTTGATGGATGTCGCCTAATGAAAATATGCGACGCTTTTGCTGTCATATCATCTACCTATTCTACTCACAGTACCGTTCTCTTCATCTCTCTCTCTCTCTTTCTCGCTCTCTCACACACTGTTTCAGTTCTCTGTTTCACGCTCTGGAGAGCTTTAGGTCGAATGTGTTTGGCATAAATTTTTGACAGTTGAGTTATTTTCGACAGCCTGCCGTGGGACTCTATGCCAGCTCTCACGTCTCCTATACACTGCGCGTCATCAGGTTAGCGCCCCCCCTTACACTCATTTTCTTTTACGTTTTTCTCTTTGCCTATTGCACGCAACTTCTTGGTTTTTTTTATATTTCATTATCATCATATGAGATGTCTCTCATACCAAAAAAAAGCGCGAGTGAAAACCCGTTATGTTTTATTTTCTATTCTTTTCTATTTTCGCAAAAAATGTGTGCACTTATTTTGCGTCATCAGATTAGCGCCCCCAAATGCAATTGTAATTATCTTGCTTATTTTAGCAATTACACTCACCAAATTTTTTGTGAAGCTCAAAGTATTCAATATATTTATAGTATGGGTAAAGAAACAGTTTTATCTTTGGTTGAAAATCAAAGATTGAGGCATACTTTGAATCTAGACTATGCAGCCATAAAATTGCTGAAAAAACAGGAAAAAACAGAAAACTAAGTGGCAATTTTCTTACAAATAGGGAAAACTATGGAAAAAACTATATAAGCGGCAATAATCAAGCGATTTCAGAAGGAAATAGAAGAGCATTAGTTCGGGAAGCTTCGAATTCCCATGAATCGACCACCAAGATTAGGGATAAAATCGGTGTTAAGACGAGCTTCTCAACGGTCCAAAGAGCAATAAGGAAAGTTAATTACCTAAAGAAACAGTATGTAAAAAAAAAGACACCAGTCGATATGCTGAGAAAAGAAATACGCATTAATTTGGCCAGGCGAACATGACGTGGTCTATCCAATGGCGCATGTTGGCTTTTCTGATGAGAAAAATTGAATTTGGAAGGAACTGATGGCTAAATTTATTATATCCATGACCTACGCATAGAAGAACATAATTTGGAACGGTTTCCAAGCCGTTGCGGCGGGGGGGTGGTGTGGCATTGATGTAGGGTGCAATATCTTACTACAGCGCTTGTAAGCTTCAATTTTTTACATCGCGCATGAACGCATAGGACTATAACACCGTGTTTAAAACTGCTGTTCCGCATTTCTATAACCTGTCTGAAAACCGGCATTAGATTTCCCAGCATGATAATGCTCCAAATCCAAATCCAAATCCCTGAAGTCCTGGATTCAGGGCCAAAAAATTGATCTCATGCAGTGGCCACCATACTCACTCGACCTTAATATCATTGGAAACGTCTGGGGATGGTTGATCAGGAAAGTATATGAGTCCGGAAAGCATTATAGTATAAAGACAGAGTTAATCGAAGGTGCTGAACACGCTTGGTCAACCATATCCTTGAATAATATTGAACAACTTTATAATTCCATTCCTAATCGAATTTTTGAAGTAATTTCAAACAAAAAACGGCACTACGCACTACTAATATTACTTAAAAATAATAATAGCTTAAAATACAGGTGTTATTTTTGGTCATTAACTTAAATAAATTGAATTTAGCGCAGGGGGCGCTAATCTGATGACCAAGTTTTTGTTACATGTTTTTTGTACATTTTACAAAAAAAATTATTTAAAAATAATCCTTATTGTTACAGTAGCCATTCTTTTTGTATTTTAAAGAGAAATAAATGGAGTATAATGTAAAAAAATTTCAAAGATGTAGCTCTGATGGTTTAGATTTTATTTAGCTTTGAGGTTGAGTGTAAAGGGGGGCGCTAACCTGATGACGCGCAGTGTATGCTTGGCTCACGTTCGGGTCGCCTAAATGTGGGCTACACATAAATTTGTTTTGTTGCTTTTGATGTTTGGGCTGTTGTGGCAGTTGCCTTGATAATTGAAGCAATTTAAGAAATGCCCCAATATATGGAACGTTGGAACGTTGCCATCTCAGTTAACTCTGCCAAAAGGCTGAGAGTCTCATAAAACACAGGGTAAAGAAAAAAAAATATGGTTTTATAAGTAGTTTAGGATTTACATATTTTGTGTGTAGAAGTGGAGCACCTCTTGGAAATATATTTTTAATTATTCATAAGACTTTTGAATATGATCAAAACTCTATTCTATAGTCATTGTGTGATGCACCTATTAAAGAACTTCCATTGATTTCTTGCGCTTGCTGCTGCTCAAAGCATAATCGTGCCTTGAACTCAAAACTAGAAAAATAATACCCGCTTCTGCTCTCGCTCCCGCTCCGGCTCCGTTGATTATGCCCCGGCAGCATTCAAGCGGCACTGATTAATAAAGTTAAATGACTTATAAGTCCATTAAGCAAACTTCTTCATTCTTGCGTAAAGTAAAAATGCCAAAGAAATTAGCGAACCAAAGCAGCAGAAAAAAAAAAAAAAAGAGAAGAGAACCCGAAAAACTTTTCACGTCTGCAGCTGATGGAAATACTTACACATAACATAACAAACGAGAAACCAGAACGGGAAACAATTGCAAACATTTTCCAATACACAGCCAAAGGGCAGCAGAACAATCAAGCTGCCAAAACGAAAAGAGAGTGAGAGAGAGAGACGGAGGGAGAGAGAGTGAAACAAAATAGTAGAGAATAAAGTGAACTACGTAAAATCTTATAGCAGCTTAGCATGCAATAAGCAGAAATCAATTGACCCATTTGGTTTATGTACTGGAAACAGAGGGCGGGGCTTAAACCCAACCAACTCTGAATGCCTGAATGCCACATGGTAAATGTGCGAGCGTGTGGGTGTTGGCGCCCCGTTTCGTTTGTGCCTGATTCCTATTGTTTTCACATTATATTGACAGCATCGAATCAAAATCAACGCATTCTCTATCCTCAAGTTGCTATCCTCGCTTCGCTGCCAGTGAGAACTGAAAGCTGCAGCTCATATGCCCCAACGCACAAAACCACAAGGAACAAGTTTTCTGCACAAAACTTACAACGTTTTGCAATCAATGGGAACTTCGGGATTGCGGTCGGTCGCTCGGTTGCTCTTGAGCCTTGTAGGTTTGAGGGTTACTGAGGTCGAAGCCCTAACATTATGGGGTAATGTCAAAGTCAATGTGAATGCGACCAAATGTCAATGTCGGCCCAAGATAATGTCTGCAACAGTTACGCTCGCAGTCAATCGGCATTGTCACCATGCGGCTCACACTGCGTATGGCTAACAAAGCTGATTTTCTGCTTTGCTTTTTTTCCATGCTTTGGCTAAAACATTCAGTTGATAAAGTGCCAAATTGCTGCTCATTGTTAAATTTTTCACCAACTTCTTTTTGGTTATATTGAACTAGTCATTTATTTCATTTAAATAATATTTTAATTATAGCAGGAAAAGCTCTAATTGACTATTGTAATTACTGGATGGATTAATTAAGTTTATTATGTATTATTATATTTCAATTTAATATATTATTATATTTTTAATTATAACATAATCAAAAAAATTAATTTTATAATTGAATAAAAATGTTTTTAACCAAAAAAAAAAAAAAAAAAATAAACAAAAATAAAATAAAATAAAATAAAAAATTAATAATAATAATAATAATCAAAAATTTAAAATAAATTAGTATATATTTTATGAATATTTAACAAAATTTTTTATTTCTATTTTAGTTAAATATTTTTATTTAAATATTTTTAATATTATATATATATATATATATATATATATATATATATATATATATATATATGTATTTATATTATAAATATTCTCGTTCAAGAAATTCCTGACAAGAATTGCCACAAGTATTTAGTGAACATACAAACACAATATTCACTCAATATAATCAAGAATTTAAACACCTATCACATTTAAGAAACATAGCTACAAATATTCAGTTAAGACTCCCCAAGAATTTTCACACTTATCATCTGGCACTTTCACATTTGGAATGAATGTGAATTTCGTTTCAGCTGGCATGCAAATAATTTAATATACAATTAAAATATTTCTCATTTGCTCGACTATTCGGTAACTGACAATGTCAGTCAACCAGGCCAGCTCAACCCGTGCAGCTGTCAGTCAACTGTAAATTCGAAATTCATTTGTAAAATTCATAAAATATACTTTTGAAATTATATTACTGTTTGCTGTAGAGCTGTCTGCTTTTGCTGCTGTTGCTGTTGTTGTTGTTGTCTTGACTTGTTGTTAATTACGAATAACGTTATTGATATACGGCAATATGCTTGGCTGTAGCCATTGTTGGTTGCGTTCATGTTACGTACACATTGTTGGCTGTTGTAATCGGGATATGTTGGCCACAAATTGGAAACAGCTTACAGTTCGCATTTCGCATTTCACATTACGCAACAGCATTCCCCACTTCATCCCTTAATTGCCGCATTAGCTGCTGCATTTGCTGCTCTGCTTTGCTCTGCTCTGCTCTGCTAGAAGTCAGTATCCTTGCTACGCCACATTATGCTACAACAACAACAGCAGCAGCAGCAAAAACAACAACAACCTGCGGCCCCCAAACCATTCTCCAATTTAGCTCTACTTTTTTGGGTTTGTCTGCGGCTGTCGCTCACTTAATCGTTGCCTGTCTGTCTCTCTCCCACTCTTCCACTCTCCCCCCCCCCCCCCCCCCCCCTCTCTCACACACACTCTCTCTCTCTCTATCTCTCACGCTTCGCTTCTGCCCGTCTGTTTGTGGCATTGATTTTCGCTTTTAGCATAGTCTACTTTTAGGCGCAAAGGCACGTCGAGGCCGAGCACTGATTACGCCAGCCAACTGCCAGCTCTTGGCCACTGAAGCAATTGTTGTTAACGCGTTTTCCATTTTATTGCATTAATGTTTGATTTGGTTTTGCTTTAACCGTGCCTCCACGCGCCGCTTAATGTCGGCCCGATTGAATTGATTGCTATGTGCAGCCCGCCCCCTCAAGCTATCTGTGTGCGTGTGTCTGTATCTGTGTATCTGTCTGTGTATTCCTTTATGATGTTCGTCCGTTTGTTCGTTCGCTCGTCTTGCCGCTAGTTTCTTTTGCCACTTGTGCGCACTGAATGCCGAATTCGATTTGGTTTCGATTCGCTTCAGCTGTCAGCAGTATCAAACGCTGGCCACACGCCCCCAAAACGCCTCCGCCGCCCACATCGTTGGCTGCTTCACGCACTTCACATGCTGCGTAATGTGTTAATGTGCTTTTTATGTTACAAATGAGTCAATTTTTATGATTTAATGTTACACAGCGCCTCGTTCAATTCGCAATTTTTTGATAACGGTTTGGCATTTCTCTTTCATTGATTACCCACAACAACAAAATCTATACAGAAATACAAAAATATATATGGCACCACGAACCGATGAAAGCATAAATTTGCTTTTGCTTATTGAATTATTTATAACATTTCATTGAATTCCTTTATTGCCACGCATTACTTCTCACAAACTTTGGCATTGATTTGGGTTATATACAGGCCCAAAAAAGATATACATATATATAAAGGCCTCCCTACAATTTAAAAAAGGGAAGCTTTTGCCGCACTTAATTGAAATAAACTTGCAGGAAAAAAAAAAAGAAAGGTTTTTTGCTTTTGGCTTGTTAAGTTAAGTTAAGCCATCGTCCGTCTCCACGGCAACGGCGAGCGACGCTGCTGTACTAAATTCCTGGCAACACGGCAGAAAAACATGTTTTATTAATTTCATTTATTAAAAATACACCCACACACACACACGCGCACACACTCACACGCACGCAACGTATGTTATCTTCATTAGATTTTGTCAAGCTGCGTCGTCGTTGTGGAGCTGCATGGAATGTTGCCGTTCGTTCCTTCACTTGGCCCAACAAATATTTGCAGCTTGGGCGTGTACCGGAAAATTCCAAGAAAATTACAGCCTCAAGTTAAAGCAGCCAAAGGTGTGAACTGTCGAAGTAGGCAAGCTTGCACCTAAATAGCTCAGCAAACAGCTTTAAGGAAATCTTAGAGACGTTTCTTTCATTAAAATCGTATAATAATTGGAAGAATTTGTCAAGAGAACTCTTGACTTTTGTGAGACCTGGGGAGGTCAAAAAATGTGCACTTTTAAATATCGTAAATCAATCTTTGAAATATACATTAATTTTTTAAATTACCACGAATAAGTTAATTAATTTAATTAAATAATATTGCTTTATTATATTATATATTTTAATTGTTTATACATTACAAATAATTAGAGTATTGTTATTTAAAATAAATAATTTTTAATAATTATAACATAAATCAATTCATAATTATAATAATTTGATATTTGTAAAAACTTAACTGAATGGGAACATTGAAGATATTAAATTCTAAGAGCATAATTGCAAGACATCGAATTTCAAACTTGAGACGATGAATGGGGCTCCATATATTTAAGCCAAATCAGAGGGAAGAAGGCGCTATATGTTCCACTCAGCTGTTTCCAAGTAAAGTTGACGTACTTTATGTAATATTTTGGTTGAACGAAATTTTTTAAGAACTAAGCTATAATATATTTAATAATAATAATAGTATAATAATATAGTATTTAAATTTTGAAAGGACAGCTATTATTATTATTAAAATATATATTTACTTTTTATTAAGCTTGTTTTTAATGTATTTAACAATCATGGTTTGAAATGAATAAAAACACTTCGACTTAATATCTTCCATACGTAAATAAAAAAAATTGTATATGCTGACAAAAAATCTATATAAACCTGGCAATGTACTCTATATATAATAATGTAATTGAAATATATATTTTAAGTATAATGTCTAAATATTGATTGAAAGCAACGATGTATATAGCATGTATATAGGATACATACACATATAATAAATTTTCCCACAGCATATTCAACTCTTTCACAATGCTCTATCACAGTTGACACAATAAATAGCTGTACGAAATAGCAGTTAAGTAGCTTGGCCCCAGGCCAGGCCATAGACTCCAAACCATCAACAGGTCAACACAATTGAGATGCTTTCAGCCAGCAAATTGTGCGTCGCGCATGCGTAACGAGAAGCAGCAGCAGCAACAGCAGCAGCAGCAGAAGCAGAAGCAACAGCTGCTACATTAGTGGTAGCATTGGCAATGCCAGTTAAATTTAAATACGCCGAGCAAATAACGTGGAAATGTTTGCGGCGGTAATTGAAAGGCAAATACGACGGCAGTGTCGACAACAAGTTGAAAAGTGGCCAGAGGACTGAAAGACTGCGCATGTGCAGCCGACAACAATGCGACCGAGACGACCCGGCGACAACTCAATCGAGTGTGTGAGGGCTGCACCCAGTCAGCCAGTTAGTCAGTTGGCTCTATTTGCTTACGCAGAGCTCTAAAGATCTCTATGGAGTTGCGACTATTTGCCCAAGACGTTTTCACTCAGACAACTGCAACTGCAACTGCAACGGCTACGGCAACGGCAACGGCAACTGCAGTCGTGAAAAAGATACAAACAAAACAGTTACAGCTTCTTGTCTATTTTTATTTGATCAAGAGTGACATTAGAGCTGGGCTCAGCACTGAGAAAGAGAGAGAGAGAGATACAAAGAAAGAGATCTATGCATATTTGGGCAGCTGTAGCGGCATTCACATAGATTAAATACATTAAGAATGCAAGATTAGAAAAGGCATGCGAATAGGCAACAGTTGGTAGAAACTCTTTTATATAACAAGTAAATATAAAGAGAGTAGAGAGTAGATACATAAAGTTAGTTTAAGCTAAAGCAAGCCGGAAGGGTTATCAAGGTTAAGTCAAGCTCGTTGAATGTGTGAGGTGTATCATTGTATGTAAGAGATAGGCAGGTAAATTTTTTTTGGCAGCAAAGCGAATGGCTAAAGCTATAACTGTTACTTATTTTGTAAGCGAAAATGAAGTAAAGATAAGCCTTATAAATTTTTCAGATAAACTTAAGGAAACACATCAAACAATTAAAAATAATTTATTGCTATTTAACATTAAACAAAATCCAATAAAATCTAAAAGAACTGTTCCACTTAGCTGCTATTCAACTTTGATTGTCATTTGCTGCTTCTTCTGCTACTGCGCCACATAGCATTTAGTTGCCTAAAATGCTTTCATCACTTGAGCTGTCATCATTTTGAAAATATGACAAGCCATTAAGACAAAAGTCAGTGAAGGCGTGACCTCTCTCTCTCTCTCCCTCTCTCAAGGCAAGCTGTGACTCGGAACGGAACTGCGGAGGGCCACGTTCTATAAAAGATGACTTTGTCACTGTTATTGCGCCCTGGCAATAATGACTCAAGAAAGCTGTAGCAACCTACAGCAAAGCAGCAGAACAAACTTGACAGAGCGCAGTCCAAAGAAACTGCATTGCTAAAGCCGACTTGCAGCAAGTAGCGAAAAAAACAAAACACATAGCTGCCAAAAGAAAAGTAAATGGAAAATGGAAAATGACATGCGGCGGTTACAGCTTGTGCTTGGATTCGTTTTTCCAACAGGCCGCAAAAATATAAAAGCATAAAATCCGAAATGCCGGCAACACTTTGCAGAAGCCAAGCAAACATAACAACAGAGCCAGATTGGGGATCGCGGAAGGAAAATGGTAGAAAAAGAAAAAGAAAATGCTCTTGTTGAGGGAGGGGACGAGAGCAACTGCAAAAGAGTTTTGCATTTTGTGTGCCATTGTGTCAAGTGGAAATTGCACGGAGGCGATGGCGAAAACCTAGAAAAATGGCAAACACGCCGTAGCGTTGACAACGGAAAAGATGACAATAAAAATGGTGGCTAGGGCTTAAGCGAAACAACACCAACAACAACAGCAACAACTACAACATAGCAACGTCAACGGCTTAAAGTTCAATGGAAAAATATGAAAGGCAAAATGGCGACAGCAGCTTCTAAAATGTCAAAGACGTGCGACGTGGTGGCCGCCATTAGCGTTTTATGGCACAGCCCAAGAAATCGATAAAAAGACGCACATGTCTCTGTGTTGTTGCTGTTACTGTTTGTGTTGCTGTTGCTGTCCATTCGGTTCGTGTGCAATTTGCGCTGTGCAAGGGTTAAAGCCAGCCTTAGAGTCAGAGACTCTCAGTCAGGGTTTGCCTTTTTGTTTTTGCTGTAATCATAAAAGCATAACACAAAGCCATTATGTACATATACAGGCCCTTAGCAAAGGCCAGCAAAATATGACTAAGGCAGCCTCTAATGTGGGCTATATAAGCTATATATATATATATATATATATATATATATAGAGAGAGAGAGAGAGAGAGAGAGAGAGACAGGCAAAGAAGCGAAAGCGGCTTGGAATAGACGTGGCAGAGAGAAGGAAGGAGCTTGTAAGCTCCTTAGCATATGCACTTTTTAAAGCCTGACCAGTTGATATCACAAAATGTAGATTTACAGAAAAATGTGTTTGTTTTCATTAAACTACATATGCAAGTATGCAGACACATATGGGAAGCTCTAAATAACTATATAACTCTATATGAAGCAAATATTTGAATGGGAAAAAAATGAATGAATGAGTTTAAGGTGAAGGAACAGCTTGTTCATAAATACAAATATTTTTGTTCTTATGGCTTAATTTTTAATATAAGCATTAAGCACAGCTATAGCATGCATTGACTACAGAAGACAATTAATTCCTTTTTTTTTTTTGTATAGTATATGCCAAAAAACACTATTGATATATTTTTTTTTTTTAAGAAAAAAACAAAACCAACAAAAATTGTTTTGCTTTTCTAATAATTATTATTATTTTTATTTTTTTGTTTGTTTAATAAATATAAATATATAATTAATATCAAAACCATATATATATTAATTTTAATTATAGTTTCTAAAAATGTAAAATTATATATCATTTTAATGACATTTTTAGTAAATATAATTTATTTAAATTTATATTTGTTTGTTTAGATCTTCACTATACTATTCACTATACTATCTATATATATACTACATTGTATATGTACATACGTTGTATACTATAGGATTTCAGACTTGAAAGAAGAATACATTTTGTAACTTTTTTGTACAGCTAAATGTAAACGACTTATTTAGCTTGACTAGAAGTTATCTCGAGCATTGCTGAGAATTGCCATTTTCTTATTTACATTCACTCCTTCTCTACTCTCATCAAGTCACAATTTAACAGAATTAGAACACTTTGAAATTGGAACCAGAGCATATCATATTTTTAATCATGTTCCAGGATTCTAAATTCAACTACAAACAACAAATTTTCTTGGACAGTATTGTTTTCATTAAATTTTTCATGTCTTTCACTATGATATATAATACATTTCAAGAAGAATACTTAGAATATAAAATAAAGAGACCTCCAACATATACTGACAATCATTTACTAGTACAAAACTCTATTAAAAATGTTCCATTATATTGTACGTTTATTATTTTTGTTAATTTTCTAATATTCCACACCGCATTCTTAAATATCTCATTTATTGCCACAACCACTCAATTGACTTTCAGCTGAAGCTCAATGCCAATCTATCTAGTTGCCATATTCATAGGAATAGATATAGCCATACTTAGGTACGTGGCAACGGCCAATTACAGACATCTGACGCTCATTTTGGGGCTGCAAATTAATTTGTTAAAGGATTGCGAGAAAGTCCTTAAGTTTTTTTTGTTTCACCAAAAACACAAGCGTCAAGCGCACTTCAAGCTTAGCTAAATATTTTGGTAAAAAGTGCCAAAAAAAAAATAAAAGAATATAAGAAAATAGAAAAATTTAATTAAAAACTTGGCTGACGCGGCTGCTGCTGTTGCTACCGCCAGGCGCTAGGAGGCGCTGCTGTGCGCCGAACCGGGCGGAGCGATAGAAACAAAGGCAGCAGCTATTGTTTCTGCTACAGGGTATATGGCAAAGGGTGGCCCTTACAAACGACAACGCCGACGTCTTTATGACAATCGTAAAAAATAATTTTTAGTAGCTTACAAGCCGTTGGCGAGAAGACAGTTGGAGATGGAAGCAGAAGCAGAAGCAGAAGTAAAGCTCGTTGCCTTGGCATTTTAATTGCATCAAGTGTCATTAAAAACGTTGGAAGAAAAATTGGAAATTAAATGAAAAATAAATATGTGCGGGTGAGAGTAAAAGCGAGCGCAAACGAACGAGTTGAAGCAGGGACAGCCCTTAAGCAGCAGCTCACTCACACATACATACACACACACACACACACACATCTACATTGATATACGCACACATATGAAATTGAAAACGCAAATATTTTGCCGTCACCTGTGTTTTTCTTACACTTCTCACAATTGGCACAGGTTGGCCAAGAGCGTGAAAGAAAGCAAGAGGGGCGGACAGTGGAACCCTTCTGGATGTGCTACTTATTAGACAGCCCCAAAGCATGTTGGGGACACACGAACATATGTGGCTGGCTGGCTGGCTGGCTGGCTGGCTGCCTGTACACTGCAAAGTGGTAAGCCGCTTAAGTTTTGTCTCGGACCCTAACACACACACACACATGCACACACACACACACAGAACAGATACAAAGCAAAAGTTAAGTTGGCCCAAACCAAACGAACTTCATTCAGTGCAAATCAGCTTAACTTTTTGCGCCATAAAATCTAAAATAGCATATTTTTGAAGCCCATCTTATGTGTGTGGGTGAGCATCCTTAAAGACTAGCTGACGACGACACCCCCACCCAAAAAGACAAAAAAACTTGAAATCTAGACAACCTCATTAAAAATAGGAAAACAGCTAGAAAACAAGCTGAAAACGAAACTTGATAAAGACTCTGTTTCATATGCATGGACCCACAGAAAAAAAAAAAAAAGGATACTCAAATGGAAAGTATAGGATATAGGAAAAAAATATATCAACACACAGACGCACCCATACACACACATACTTGCATATACTTATACATCAGCCTAGAGGCAAAATCTTGTTGGTAAAAGGGTCGCCTTAGCCTTAGCAAAGTTTGCATTGTGCTTAGCACAACAAACCAATTGGGCATTTAAGCTGCAGGATACTTCCTCCCTATATATATGCAAATTCGATTTTGCATAGACCAAAACGCACAATAAATATGCCAAAACGGACGAGACTCGTATTGTATAAGATCATTTAAATAAATAATGGACTCCAGTGTTTGCTGCATTGTACGAAAGTCAATGGACAAATTAACAGAGTGGATTCCAGGAACCTTGAATAGAAAAAGTACCATTTGTGTATAAAATAATGTGAAGAAATCTTGTCATTTTTTGTGTCCTTTTAAAGTACCAAAAAGATGTTCAACAGAAATCGGGTATAATCGGGTTCACTTAAGAATTTCTTTTAAAGAAGCTCAATATATAAAAGGCTGACTTTTTGTAAGAATATGGGTGTAGAGAATTACGTTTTCAAAGATAATTGGTATATATGCATGTATTAGTATACCTAAAATGTGATATTTCATAAATTCTATAATTATCCTAATAACTGCTGTCATTGAGGTTTTGTGCATAGTAATACTAGTAGCTTCTGATTTACATCAAACAAGATTTTTATTTATTTAATTTTAAAGTCAAATCTTGCATTTAAAAAATATATTATTTCATTCAAACTATTTGATCTCGCAATTTACCTTTGCATATTAATTTCTATCTAATTTTTAAAGTTATGTATTTTATATTTAAAATTTTTATTTTATATTTTATAATTAATATGTTATATGTTATATTTTATATTTCATATTTTATATTATATATTTCATATTTTATATTTTATATTTTATATTTTATATTTTATATTTTATATTTTATATTTTACATTTTATATTTTATATTTTATATTTCATATTCTATATTTTATATTTTATATATTTTATATTTGATATTTTATTTTTTATGTTTTTTATTTTACATTTAATATATTTATATTTTATTTTTTTATATTTTCCATTTCATAAGATTAGCTCAATGAATATTCTTATTCTTATTCTCTCTGACAATATTTAGCTTTTCGTTTCATTTGATGCAAGAATATCTCATTCATACAAAAATTAAACTGACCTACTTTATAATTTATTGCAATTAGATAAGGACTAAAAATAAATCTCATATACTAAACGCTTATCCAATATTTTCTCGTTGCCAACTTTCCATTTTATTACCTCCATTATCTAGTTGTGTCATATAATACATTATTATATTATGTAAAATGAAAAGTTCGCCTTACTTTTGCAAAATGCAATAAACATTTGCAAACAATTTAAGAGCAGCTGGTGCTGCTGTCATCCACAGCCAATGCAGCGCTGTTGTTACGTGCCACATGACGCCGCATATCGAGCCACATATTCGTATTCGTGCATATATTTTCATAATTATCTAAATAAATGTGTGTAAAGGCCAAAGCGAGCATACACACACACACACACACACATACACAATACACAAGTGAAAGCGACATGAATTTATATTAAAAACGAGTAGAACTTTACCACAGTAACTGGGTAACTAGTAGCCCATAAATGTATACATGCATGTGTTTGTGTGTGTGTGTGTGTGTGTATCTGTTTGGTTGACTCTAATTTCAGCCACGTTTACAGCCATTCCAGGCATGGCTTGGGCGCATAAAGTAACACAAGACCTAGTTAGAGCTACCAGACAACTAAATGTGCCCCGGCTATGTATAACATATACATGCACGTATATTAGTCCATGTATGAGTGTGTATGTGAAAAAATGCAACATTACGGTCACTTAGTTGTGTTGGTTTTCGTGGTTGAGCACCTTGGAACTGTTTGCTGGGCTGTATGTGCTGCAGTTATGCGATAGCTGCATCCTTTTATGGCATATTTTAGTAGCTTTGCCTAAATAAAAGTGGCGCTAGGTGCCATTTCCTGCTGCTGACCATAACGTGCCAAACTATGCACAGGATAACGCACACACACATATATGTATACACACTGGGCTGCAAAGAAGAATGCAACAATTTGCTGTAAAGCGAAACCTCAGCTGCTCGGCAAAGTTTGCTGTGAAGCAAAAGCTAGCGAAAATATTTGTATGCTAGCATAAAATTTTCGCACGGCATATTTCGGACTCGTTTATGCATTACATACTTTTCTGCGCCACCCCAAGGGTACTGAAATACTTCAGATGGGAAAAAAAAGAGAAGACTGTGTATATGTATAAATATATATAGCCAAGTTTCGGGTGTTATATGACCATAACAGCAGCATAAGTATCCAAGTATCTGCCTCGTTAGTCGTAAATGAGAAGGCGTCACAAACGCCGACAACGAAGCTAATGAAAACCTTCAACTGAATTCGAAATGCAAAATGATGCTGGGCTGCTCGAGACGAGTGCAAGAGCATACTTATCGAGCGCTGCATAACAAGCTCAGCTCGGCTTTCGGGCCTGCATTATGTAAGTCGAGCACACTTTTTGGCATTTCTGGCCGTTTGGCCAGCAGACGGTACCAGGCATGCCATAGAGCATAGAGCAATACCTTATGCCCATAATTTGGCCAATTTGAATGCGCATCGAGAAAACATTTGCAGCCTTGTCATGCAAATGATGCCAAAGTGCCATCCCAGGTGACCCATATGTTAACGGTAATAAACAGTTCAGCTGCGAGAAGATGATACAAAAAAGAGTGAAACGGTACGGCATGATGATGATGGAAGTAAACGACTATGGGGTGCTCTAGTTTAATTGATATAAAATAAATAGTATTATTTGGGAGCTGAGTAAGAATTTTAATAATCTCGACTAAAATTTAAAACAAAAGAAATTAGAGAGCCTTTTTTTTATAATAGTTAATGTGAAATGCAAAATGATGCTGGCCTGCTCGAGACGATTTTTATAATAGTTAATGGAAAATTTACTAAAGCTCTATAAATAAAATAAAAACTATATTTATATTTTTTTACAAGATTGATAAATACATATATAAATAAAAAAATATTAAAGAATATTTTGAATGGATGTTGGAATAAAATGTATAAAACGAAAAAACCGTTGAAAAAAAGTTTGATTCAAGTTTAGCAATATGATCAATAATATATATAATATAATTTAAAACCGGTATGTTATAATACCAAACCATTTTTTTGGTATAGCTAGGTATTTATGGAAGTAAATAGTTATAAATCAGCATACAATATACATATGCAGTGTATAGTTTTTTGTTAAAAAGAAAATTTTTTTAAATTGTCTGCTAATTATAAAAGTAGTGTTTATTTTTAATTTTTAAGTCTTTTCAATAATAAAAAATTTTAAAAATATTCAAATATTTATTTTGAAAGCTATTATTATATATAAAAGCTATTATAAATTATAGTAAAATATAATAAATAAACACAAATATAAGACAAACATTTAAATTAAATTATTCAGAACAAACACAGTCAATGTCAATTTCAACTAGTATAATAATTCCTACTCAAATTCCATGACAATTTCTAAATACCCTTAAACACAAAATGCTTGCTACCACACAAAAGGTAAAAGCCAACGGCAAATGTCAAGCCTACCGCCCCCACGCACACCAGTCCACATATATCTCATTGGATTTATGACAACAAAATTGATATTAATGTAGAAAACTCGCGCGCGCACACATAGGCAAATGGGCAAAAGCAGCAAACGGTGGGCGTGGCAAGTCAGAGTCAACTTTGTGGCCTCCTTTGCCTATTTTGCATATGAGATCCGTTCCCTTGGCCCAAACGGCCTGCTGTCCCGTGTTGTAAACCGCGATTAACGTAAATAGCGGAAAAAATGGCGCATAGTAGCAGGAAAAAAATATGGAACAGATAGAGGAACGCACAGAGAGAGAGAGAGAGAGAGAGAGAGAGAGAGAGAGAGAGAGAGAGAGAGAGAGAGTGTGTGTGCCACAGCAGCAGCATGGCGGGATATAGATGAGTTTACTCTAGTGGAGATGCCCTCTCTCCCTCTCTTTCTCTTATTCTCTCTCTCTCTCTCTCTCTCTTAGTGTCTCTTTCTGTTTTTCTGCAAATCCCCCTACAGGCATTGCTCTGCGCTAGGATAAAGTGTTCATATGTTTGTACGTCGCCTGCCAAGCGGAAAATTTGTAGCAATTTCCATGGCAAGCAGCAACGGCTGATGCGGCCGCTGTTGATGTTGCTGCTGCTGCAACAGTCGCAGTTAATTAGCTGTTGAAGTTTTTTATGAGATTGGCGATTAGCTAGCGACGAGCTGCGTCAGTTATGGGAAAGCGAATGCAACAGTGGACAATGGCGAAGATGAAAACCTAGAATTTAAAAAATGCTCATCATAAAATATTCAATCACAAAATCTAGGCAAATTGTCTGGATGGCTTTATAAGTTCCCTCATATAAGTTTGTCTCTGACCATAATTTCGACATCGTTATAACCAGACTCTGGTGTATATATTTAAATCATCACCAATCATCAATCTACTCTGCTTCTATTTGAATAAATTAATGTAATTTGTAAGCGAACTGTTGAATATTGCTTTCCCTATATCCCATAAGATCAAAACGGTCTTCCTACTATGCCATATCATAGATGTAATCTAAAGAGAATAATTTTCTTATTCAGTTTTGGGAAATTGGAAGACTATCTCAAAAACACAAAAATATATACAAGCACATGTTGTATAACACAAATATAATCCTTTTGAAAGAGCCAACTCGCTCAGTTAACTGGGAATAATACGTTTTACTTAAGAAACTTTTCCTGCAGTTGTGAACAACTTGAAATGGGTCAAAAGCATAAAAAAATATATAAGTAAATAAATAGATACATGCAACATGTTGCGCAAACACAAATATCCATGAAAACAATTTCATAAACATTTCTCCCCTAGTGCTGGATACATCTCAATTTATGTCTTTATGCTGTGTAGTCTATAGAAAACTGTGCAAATTGTTTAAATGACTTTGCATGAGTCAATAACTTGCATGATTTACTGCACTTTCGACCCCCTAGCAGTTGGCTTTATTCTAATACAAGCAAAACTGCAAACTAGATGAAATATGAATATGAAAATATAACGTATGCCAAACACACACAAACAGCGAAAAAGAGTTAGAGAGAGGGAGAGAGGGAGAGTGAGGAAATCAACGCATATAACAAATATTCTGTCTGAGTTTGTGTGTGTGTGTTTGTAAGGAAATTGTCGCAATGCAGTTGCAGTTTTTGAGTTTGGCGAAAAAGTTGGCGTTTGAGTTTCGAGTCGAGTTGAGTTTTCCATTTTCCCAGGGCCGAAAGTTGTAACAGCAGCGCATCGTGTGGTTAACTTTTTTTTTTTTTTTTTTTTTTTTTGTCTGTGTGTTTGTGTTGTTTTTTCGGCTACTTTACGCCAGTTTGGAAATTGAAAGTGAAAACTGCCGCAGCTGTTGTGGAAATAATTCATAAATTGAGCGTGAATGTTGCGGCAAAATAAAATCTATAAAAAAAAGTTGCAAAGTCATTTGGAGCGAACGATGATTTAGTATGCAAATTGACGCCTTGACACATAACAAATATTATTGAAACAATATTGGCACATTCTTCGAACTGTCTAAAGAGCGCTCAATTTTAATATAGGAAGCGGATTTAATAATAATGTCCCACTTGGCATAAGTATTGACATTACTTGTCAATATATTGTTTTGAAATTAATTTTTAAACACTTTTTACTGGGAAAGTCAATTGATGGAAAGGCAGTTAATAAGCAAGCAATTGGGGTGATTTTGCTGGGCGTGCGCGACTGAGTAATACTCTGGCAGCAATGAAGAGCATTCAGTTTACTCGAATGCTAAGACTTGAAGGCTGGGATTTTACTCCTTTTCAAGGCATTTTGTTAACATGCATACAAAGTTACCTTTTGGACCTTAATAAATTCTATCAAAATGGAATAATATACCCTAGTGAGCGCATTGTTCAAATTTTTGACAAACATTTTTATTCCTACAGTAATACAATATATATTATTTAGTTTAATTATATATATTATTTAATTTAATATAAATTTGAATTAAATAAATAAATCAATTTGAATTAAATAATTTAATTTAAAATAAAATTGAGTTATTTATTTACGAATCTTTGACAAATTCAAAAAAAAAAAAAAAAACAAATTAATCATATCAAACCTAACAGCGTTAGCTATTTTATTCCAACGATTCCAATCTATAGACACTTATGCACACTGAAGCAGCATTTTGAATTCGTCGCCACTCACAATTGGCAATCAATGCGTGCTCGCAAAAGGATTAAGCTTATTGCTGCTGTCCACGCACAGTTAACGACATTTAATTACAAGCAGCACATTGCGCACTCGACAACCAGCTCAATTACACGCACATTCGATGAGTTAAAAAAAAAATATGCCAATTTTAAATTTAATTAAATAATTAACGCCAATGCGAATGACTGTAAAGCAACAACAAAAAAGACAAAACAAAAGCAAGTGGCCAGCAGAAGCTGAAAAAATGGCGACACAAATGCCTGGCAATAAACATGCAATGGGCGTGGCGCGGTGTTGAATCAATCAATATAAATTCAAATTAATTATTGATCAATTCTGTTGATAATCAACAAAAAAATGGAAAAGAATTTACATTTAGCTTGACAAAAGTGAGCATACTTGTATGAATTACAATAAATATTTAATCATTCAAATTAACAAATGATACTCTTGAACAAAAAAAAAAATAATATAAAATTAAATAAAAAGTAATGGAATAATATATGGGAGACAGGACAGACATATTTAATTTACTGACTTTTAACTTTGCGCTTTTAACTACTATACATTATTAGGAGGCTTTGTTATTATAAAGAATATATAGCAATGATGAGGGAAAGATCAAACAAAATTATACTTGAAAAGTGAAAATATAAATTTATTTTTAAAATTTATTGCTGACATTTAATTAAAAATATTTGTTTTAATAAATTAAATATTTGAATATGAATTGAATTAAATATATTTAAACAAAATATAAATTATTATAAAGAATATATAGCAATGATGAGGGAAAAATCAAACAAAATTATACTTGAAAAGTGAAAATATAAATTTATTTTTAAAATTTATTGCTGACATTTAATTAAAAATATTTGTTTTAATAAATTAAATATTCGAGTATGAATTGAATTAAATATATTTAAACAAAATATTAATTAAAACAACCGGGTAAAGAAAATGTCCCTTTTGAAATTATACTCGAAAAGTGAAAAACTTAATATATTTTGGAATTATCAAATTGAATAATTTAATAATAATTAAAAAAGAAAATAATAATAATAATTTTTAAAATATAAACATCTGGATATATAGTCTATTTATATTGTATATAATATCTGTAAAAATAGCTTATGGCTTGTCTTCAAATTCCATTTCTGAATCTTATACTTGAACTTCAATTTAAAAAATCTTCTCATCTATTATTTGTAGACTCAAGGTGGACAACAACGGTGGTGCCTGGTGTCCCAAGCATATGGTCTCACGCGGTCTTACGGAATATCTGCAAATTGATCTGCTGCAGGTGCATTTGGTGAGCGCCATACGCACACAGGGTCGCTTTGGCAAAGGTCAGGGCCAGGAATATACGGAGGCATATGTGCTTGAATACTGGAGGCCGGGCTTTGAGAAATGGTTGCGTTGGAAGAACCATCAGGGCAACGAGGTGAGTGCCAAGCCTCTGTAGCTCTAGCTTTGCATTCACACATTAATCACGCGAACGGGTCGACCGCTGTGGCGATAAACATCGCAATAACCGCAAGCAACGAAACAGATACAAAATGTATCTTAACATCTTTAGGCTGTGAAATTTACGTGCGAATTATCGCGAGCTTAGCGAGCATTGCGTAGGTGTCCCGCGATTAAGCTGGCTCTTACTGGTTGTGCCCCGAAACCGTTCCATCGATTTATTGTGTGCAAGCTAAGAAAATCAATTTGAACGCTTTTGTTTTTTCTCTCAATCTCCTCTCTTTTTCTTGTTTTTCTTTTTTTTTTTGTAGCCAAAGAGCTCAAATTCCCCCACCTACACAGAGCTGGAGCATTAATAACGTTTTTTGCTTTGCAGATACTTCCTGGCAATATAAACACCTACAGCGAGGTGGAGAACGTGCTGCAGCCCAGCATCTTTGCGTCCAAGGTGCGCATCTATCCCTACAGTCAGTATGATCGCACCGTTTGCTTGCGCGCCGAGATCGTTGGCTGTGCCTGGGAAGGTAAGTGGTCCATAGCCATAGCCATGAATTATACCAAACATTACGCACGCCCCAAGTCCCGCATCACCGATGCACCCATTCAACATTGTGGTCGCACTTGTTCGTGCCCTGTGGCTGGCAAACAGCTAAAGTATCTCTTAGCTCTTTGGCTCGTTGCAAGAGCGAGGTTATCTAAAGACAAATCGAAGCTGTCATACTCTAGCAAATAAGTGTTGAGTATATGTTTATTTATAGAAAGATTGCTTTTATGGAAGCTCTTGGATTTTACACGTTCTAGATAATATATATAGTATGTTATAATGATATAGGAAACAAAAATCATATTTGAATTATTTTCTTTTAAATAATTTGAAAAACAATATAGGGAAATTATTATTATTGTCGATGTAAATTTAACTAATATTATATATAATTAATTAAATATTGCCTATTAATATATATTTCATATTTTTGACTCAATATATTTAAAACAGAAAATATATTTCTATTAACATTAAATTATGTATATCAATATTTATTATTAAATTAATTTAATTTATATATAATTATATTTTAATATAACTCTTAAACGAAATTTGTTGTTTAATTCATTAATACTTAAAAATTTTTATTTTATATCCATCAATATTATTACCATTTCATTTAATATAGGCATATAATAATAAATATTTATAAAAATTCTCAGTTGCTTATATTAAGAATTCATATTGCTTTGCATATTCCATATTTCTTCAGGAGTAAATAAATAAACCCGAATCTGCATATCTGGCATATTCAACTGTAAAGCCTTCTCGCAGAGCATATTTCAAAATCAAAGTACCTTAAAGTTCGTTAATGTATGAAAAAGTATCTATAGGCATGCAATCAAGCGTGCGACCGGTTTTGATGACTTTGTTTTGCATTTGCGCGCGACCCCGAAGCTAAAACTTAGTTTCTTTTATTGTTTTATTAAAGGTCTCGTCACTGTGGCCAAGTTCTGGGCCCCATTGCATGCTGCATTTTTAATTTACAGTTTTTGAGCAAATTTATTGCCTTTCTAGTCCAATAATTAACATTTTTTTAATGTAATTTCAACATGAGCCACAGCCTTATAATTACGAGTAGCTGCACTCGACTCAAAATATGACGCCACAAATCGCCTTAAACTTGCGGCTTGCCTTTCACTGGCTCACCTTATTTAACCCGTAACTTATTCATTTTGCTTTTACAGAGGGCATTGTATCGTACAGCATTCCGAAGGGTGTGCAACGCGGCATGGAAATCGATCTATCCGATAAAACCTATGATGGGCACGAGGAGGGCGATCGCCTTGTGAATGGACTTGGCCAATTGGTTGATGGTCAGCGAGGCAAGGATAACTTTCGCTTGGATATCAATGGCTTTGGTAAAGGTAAACATATATTGCACTGGTTACCTAAAATCAAAAGTTTTTTATGCCACTCCATGTGCCTGTCACATAAACTACTTTAGTCTAGACTGCTTTAGTAACTGCTTAAGCTCTACATGTTGTGGCTGCCTCATAAATGCCACATAAAATTTCGCTAAACTGGCGGCAAACTCATTTGGTATCATACATAATGGATATTAGACTACTTTCGTGCTTAGTTTCGTAGATATTTGTCGAGACAGAAAAAACATAAAGTAAAATGTAATGAAAGGCGAGCTATTGGCTTACTTACTTGAATTAGGTCTATAGCAAAGATATGATAGACTTTCACGAGGGAGAAGCTGAAATATACATAAGTAAATCTTGAATAAAAAGAAACATTTAAATGAATCAGAAAAATATATATGTGTGTACATATATAAAAAGAATGGTTGTTGTAGAAAATAGAAAATAAATAACAAGAGCATTATTATATTCATTATATTCATTCACATTAATTTTGTTTATTTTCTTTTCTAGGTTACGAGTGGGTTGGCTGGCGTAATGATACATTATTTGGTCGTCCAGTCGAAATCACATTTGAATTTGAAACAGTGCGAAATTTCAGTGCGGTCATTATACACACGAACAACATGTTCTCCAAAGATGTGCAGGTGAGTTTGAAATTAGTACTTATAGTACTGATGAGACAACTTGAACAACTTTTACATTTGGTATAACTCTTCACATCACAAACACTTTACTAGTATTAGCTTGCTAATATCTCAACTTCGTATATAAGTTCTCTTATTATTGTAGTTACAAATTAAATGATTCTTACTACCTTTTGTCATATTAGTAATTGTTCAGCTGATACTAATATTACTACTATATTTGTACTGCCTGCACTGCATTTAAAAGTTGTTCCACTACAAGACTTATACTACTACCATTACTACAACATCTTTGAAGACTATTACTGTGACTACTATTTTTTTTTTATAGCTGAAATCTACACTGCTTATTGACATACTAAAACTACTATTACCACTCTTTTTCTAAAAATGTTGACAACTGCTACTATTACCACACCTTTTTCTACTAATTGACCCACAACTACTACTACTACTACTACTACTACTACTACACTACTACTACCATGCATATTTCTACTAATTCTTGAATTGCTACTACTTCTACTACTACTACTACTATTATTACCATGCATATTTCTACTAATTATTGAATTGCTACTACTTTTACTACTACTACTACTACTACTACTAATTTTAAACTTTTTTCGACTACAATTACTACATTATATTCTACTATCATTATGACTTTCATTTCGGTCATTTTCATTTTAGTAGTTATTCTAATACTTTTACAACTAATAATGTTATACTAAAAATATACTAATTTTCACCATTACAACTGTTTATACTACAATACTATCACCACTTGAGTTCCTTCTTTTTCTTCATATTACCTCCTATTCACTAATTATCATATTTTAACTATCATCTTTACTAGCTCTGCTATTGCTACTTTCTCTGCTACTACTTCTCTCTTCTAGTACTTTTCAATTATTGTTATTGTTCATACCACTAGTTCTTATGGTATTGTTTCTCCCACTTTGTATTCAATTTTCATTTTTCTCTATACCATTCTTATTGCTACTTCTCTTACTATTAAAAATTTCTATTTATACTACTTATAATACTTTTCCTACTTCTGCTACGCTGACTTCCCTTTGTAATACTTATTTCTCCTACTATTGCTTCTTCTACTACCCACCAAACGCATTCCAACAGTCCACGATTAAAATCAGTCTGCAGCTATCAACTGCAACTGCATTTCATCACATTTTTATGGTTAATACCACAATTGCATATAAGACAACACGATACTGTCATTTGTGGACAGATAAATTGGCTCTTTAAAAATAAAATACAACAGCAACAATAACAATAACAACAACAAGAACAACAGCGACAGCGACAACAAATTATATAAACAAAACGCGCTGCGCCTTTTGTTTGGAAATCGTAAAATATCAACAGCCGCCGCTAGGTCCGATCCGCAACCGCTCTACACTCGCATACACTCCATATAGTATCCAGCTAGCCAGACACACTGGCGGCGGCAAACTGAGCAAATAAATGCTAAACAGTTCTGACAACAAAAAACACAACAACCACAGTGCGGTAATAAAATAAAATTGTCCGAAAGCGGGACAGCTATAGCAAAGACAGAGACAGAGAGGCGAAAGAAAAAATACGAACAATTTTTTTTTCTTTCCACATATAAACAAACCAAATACGAAATCGAACCTAAACAAACCGCAATTGATATAAATGCCCGCACCCAGCAGCGTGCCGGCTCGATCTGACTCAGGTGGCACTTGAAATCGGGCAGAGGTACTCGCAATACATATATGCCGAAGCATTATATAGTCAATTTCCTTACTTACTCGTAGTCTTTATCGACAGTAAACACAATGCGAGTGAGTATCCAGGCATATGTATTTACGAATACATGAATACAATCATATAAATGATTGGGCGATGTTTTGTTTTGCTTACCCCCTTGCCCCCTCCCCGACCGGGAACAGCGAAAGGGAACACGGTTTCGGGTTGGAAGGACGGGCGCTGCTTTGTCTGATAGTAGACAGCTCCATAATCTGGACCCATAAAACCAAACAGAATTTTTTCAAGTCCATTGACCCAAATTATGCTGGCAATGTGTTAAATGGTAGATTGAGATAGTTATGCGCTCGTTGACTGATAAGAGAGCCCCGAAATTGTTTAAAGGTAGCCCAGCAGCTGGGCAACAGAACATGAAGCACTATCTTTAATTAAAACCAACTCTGCTACAATTCAATATGATTGCATTTGCCCCATTCCCTCACCTACCCCACCAATCACTTTTGCTGTCATAAATTTCTTGCACAATTCCTTCGTCGAACAGTTTCGAGTATCGTACGACAGTTTAATTATTTTTTATATGCGTCCTGTTTGATCTTATCATTGTTAGCTTTGTGTATATATTTGGAGTAATATAAACTCCAATTTTCCCCAGCTCCACATGCTTGTCAAATTTGTGTCAAATTAATCTTGACTTTTTTTGTTTTATCAAGGGAAAGTATGTATATGATAGATACCTAACATTGACTACATTCTGATGTTATAATTATGCATTTTATGTGTGCTTTGTTGGGTTAAACACGATTTTTTTTTTTTTTTCATATAAGTATATTGAATACATCTGAGAGCCAATGCCGATGGTACATTGTTTTGTTTGTTGTTAGGTCACATGATTATTTTTTTTTTTTTTTGGCTTATAAATATATTTAGGTCAGTATTATAACATACCATATAGCTTAGCTGCATTGATAACATAGCCAAAAATCTGTTTGCTTTCATAAAACATGGAACAATAGAAACATTTATACATTTATGCGTGTCGATGGTATATGCCCACATTATTTCCACTTCCATAAACAAATACTATTATAAATTTGTAGAAATCATATCTGCTTATTTGAGATATAAAATAGCTATCATAAATTCCATTTTCATCAACTAGGTTCAATAAAAAGTAGGAATATAATGAATATAGATATTTTTGGTTACATTATGAAGGAAAGTTTTTTTATATAAAGAAAAAAAATAATAACGATTCTCCAATGAATTCCGATAAAGCATTAAGTCATAAATTCCATTTACGACTTAAGTTGATGATGTTCAAAGTGGACAAAATGCCATAAAAGCTAAAGAAGATTTAACGAAATATATTTAAATGCTGTTCTATATAAACAGAGGAATATTTGCCAAAAATGAGTCATTGCTTTTTGATATTTAAAAAAATTAATTTTTATTAATCTTTCAACTTACTCAACAAGATATGAAAATACTATACTTGCCGAGTTTGAAAAATTTGCATCATTACATATAGCGTAGTCAGTTATCTACAGTCAAATAGAATATATTTTCATATTTTGCTCTATTTTATTGTTATTTTATGTTTTATTATTATTATTATTATTTTTTTTTTTTTTCAATATTTACATTTATTTTTACAGAATTATTTTGTTTTTATACAGAGCACATAGCTTGAAGAATAACGAGCTATGAATCATATAGGAAGTGAAAGCAATGGCAGCCTAGCCTCCTCCTAGCCACCTGTGGGCTGCAGTACCCAGCCTCCTTAGGTTATTTATTTAAGAATATAATCTCTTCAAGCATTAAAATTAATTACAAATACCACATTAGAGCTTTATAAGCTGTGCACTCCACAAATCATATTTTCTTCAGCATTTCATTGGAGCTATAAAGCTTTATAAATAAGCATCTTGTGTTTATCTCTAACTACCGTATAACTTATCATAATCAAGAGCTTCTCATTTCCATCAACTCAAATAACTGTCTAATTTTATGATGGTCTCCTCTGTTAATTACTAACAAAGCCCAATGTATGCTTCTGCTGATTCTTAACTTCCCTCTGCTTACGCGGAAATTTATGATTAGTTTTTATTTGGATTTTTTTTTTTTTTTAGTAAACGCGTAATTTCCACATGCTTTTCGATTTGAATTGGAAATTCGATAGAGATGCCACTTTAGATAGAGCACTTTAGAGGCCGGCTTGAAGTTTTCTGAGCTGGTCCACAAATCTGCTGACGTAATTAACCACAAAGTATGCTGGCCAGGCCAATTGGCAGCAGCTTCGAGCGGCACATAAAATTTCAATTACCACAAATTTTCTAGGCGCTTTGATTTGTTGCCGCCATTTGTACGCCAGAGCCTGAACTGAACTGGGCTGCAAGTCAAGAGTCTGGGGTGGCGGCCTACCTGGACCGGGAGACGCTCTTTTGACTTGGCCATTGACCATTCGCTTTATGGTTGCCATAATTTACACAGAATCAACGACAACGTCGACAACCACGACGACGACGACGACGACGACGACGTCAGCATCTACGTCCACGTCTCTTGCTCAGTCGCTATAATTCTCATTTTTATGATTTTTCATTACCATTTGCTTGGCCAGCGCCATTCGGAATGCCCCATAAGTCATAAAATTACTTAGAGCATCCAGCGCAGCGGAGCACGGGCCCAGGTTCGCCTGGGTACACGTTGCGGTCATGCAATAAATACTCAAAATGCCATTTGTGATGCATTGATAAGCTCAAAATTATGCTAATTGTGTTTTAATTATGACACGCGTGTGGCTAGCTGTACCTTTCACCACACCTGCGCCTTACACTTGCTACAGCCAGAGCTCTTCAATACAGTTTCAGACCTCTACTCCAACTCCAACTTCAACTCAACTCAAGTCCAAGTCGAAGACTCAGTTCGAGCCCTGTCATTACATGTCAGATGTTCGATAAGCCTCTTGAGCTCTTGTGTTGTCGGTTAGCGTCTGCCTGTTTGACTTTGTCTTTAGCATTTCTAATGAGCGGCGACGCTCCATTCCACTCTCTGTCTCTCTCTCTCTCTCTCTCTCTCCCTCTCACTCATTCATTCGTTGTGTACTCTTTAAAATGCGTGCTCAGATTTATAGCTTCGATTAAGACATTGTCGTGGAGGGGTCAACGTCTACGTGTGGTCCTATTAATTAGTGAGGGGTGGCTTAGACTCATCAGATTGTTTGTCTCTATAAGTGGTGGACTTCCGTTGGGTGTAGCTGTGAGTGGGTGTGTGAGTGTTATGGACAGCACTGAGAAAGTTTGTTAAAAACTTCTTTGACAGGTTGGTGGCCAAAAAGGATATGACGATAAGCTATTCTGAGATGGATATAACTTTTTTCGAGTTTCACATCAGATAATAATTAGTGTGCAGCTAAACGCACATATGAATGAAGCATATTGTTATTGAAAATTAAATGTGCATTTAGAATTTGTCTGCAAAACGAATAGCCTTCAACAAAACTAATATTATTTTAATAGTATTACTATCAAAATTATGCATACAACAGGATAAGAAGAATTTCACATAGCATAGCTGACTTCGGAGTATAAGATTGGTATTAAATTTGAAAAATTTATTTATAAAAAAATGTATATCGTTGACAAGAAATGTCAGTTACATATATGCAGATAAGTAGATAGAGAGATGAAAGAGATAGAAAAGGAGAAGGAGAGAATGAGGGAAAATAGATAGCAATTCAGTCACAGATACACATACAGATACACATACAGATACACAGATACAGATACAGATACAGATACAGGTACAGATACAGATACATATATAGATACAGATACAGATACAGATACAGATACAGATACAGATACAGATACAGATACAGATACAGATACAGATACAGATACAGATACAGATACAGATACAGATACAGATACAGATACAGATACAGATACAGATACAGATACAGATACAGATACAGATACAGATACAGATACAGATACAGATACAGATACAGATACAGATACAGATACAGATACAGATACAGATACAGATACAGATACAGATACAGATACAGATACAGATACAGATACAGATACAGATACAGATACAGATACAGATACAGATACAGATACAGATACAGATACAGATACAGATACAGATACAGATACAGATACAGATACAACGAGAGAGAGAGAGAGAGAGAGAGAGAGAGACAAAGAGAGAGAGAGAGAGAGAGACAAAGAGAGAGAGAGAGAGAGAGACAAAGAGAGAGAGACAAAGGGAGAGAGAGAGAGAGAAACAAAGAGAGTGAGAGAGGAAGGGAGAGAGCGAGAAACATTTCTTTAACCCAACAAATTCAGTTAGCAACGAACTCCACGATGTACAAGCCATACATAACAAAATCGATATAAGCTTTATTCATATTGATCAGCTATCAAGCACATGTTTCTCAATTGATATTCAATGCATTCAATGTGTTCGTACAAAGTGCAGAAGCAACACCTCTTAACGTCAACGACAACTCATTAGCCATGCCCAGGCCAATTGACAATGGGAAAGACAACACTTACACATCCGGCTGGCCCCAAAAAGTAGCCAATGGCCAGGCCAAAAGTAAATACAATGTTCTTTTGATATTTTTGTCCGCCTCTTCTTTTATTACACATGGCACTTCCGTGCCGCGTCCATAACTGAACTTCGACCAAAACTGTCAACGGCGGCGGCAAACAAATATGTGAATACGATTCGCGCGCGGGCAAATGCGTCGTAAAAAAGAAAATGAATGTGATTACTTTAATTATTATGCCAGTCACACAGACACACTTACACACACACATATAGAGTTGTTGTTGTTGTTGTTTTGCAACTGTTACTCATCTTGCACTCTTATTCACTCTCTTGCAGGTGTTTGTGCACGCCAAAGTTTTCTTCAGCATTGGCGGACGCCAGTTCATCGGGGAGCCGGTTCAGTTCTCTTATATGCCCGACCAAGTGCTGGATCATGCACGCGACGTGACAATCAAATTACATCATCGCCTGGGGCGTTATCTGCAGTTGCATTTGTATTTCGCCGCCCGCTGGATGATGCTCAGCGAGATTACATTCATATCAGGTGAGCGAGAGACAAACCCGCTGAGCCAAACACAGCAACGAAAACAAAAAAAAAAAAAAAAAAAAAAAAAAGAAAGAAGATTGTTACAGCAAAAATTATTTTATTAAAAATGTAACACTGGCACGCAAAGCGTAGAACGTAAAACGTAAAAGTTGTGAGAAGTCCAACAAGCAAAAGGGTTAACTCGGCTGCCACAGCTACCTTCGCTGTTGGCCACATGGTGCGTCACTTGCAACAAATGCGAATGCATTTATTGTCAACGCCAACGGCAGCGAAATGGCGAGGGTGGAGGGAGAGCTGGAACTTGGTATATAAGTTGGATGAGCTGGGTGCGGGGTAGGCTGGCTGTAGTTGATGTGCCTGCGTTGCTCGCAGTTTAAATTAATTTTTTATACCCGTTCGCGTTGACTTGTTAGCGGTTTGCTTAAAGCGTTGATAAAGCGGTAATTTACAGTAAATGAATCGGCTACCTATTATCAAATTATAGCGAAAACTATATAAGTGTGCAATTTGGGTGGATGCGTGTGTGTGGATGAGTGTAGGGATTTATTATGGAAGCGATATCAATGAAAACATATCGAAAAATAAATTAATTTACACAATTCAATAAAGATACAAATTTAACAAGTAAGAAGGCTCTAGTCGAGACTGCTCGACTAGGAGATACCCTGAACCCTCTAAGCCGATTTTCTAATCATTCTGCATTTTTATGCACATACATACACATGCATCCACACGCACGCATAAGCCTGCGCTCTGCTAACTGTGCAGTAAGAAGCGACTGCGCTTGGGCTGCGCTGCAGTGTGAGCAATACTTTGAGAATTTATTTGTTGAATAATTTCATTTGTAGACATAAGATCTTAATGAAACTTTCAGAGTGTAATCATATAATGAATATGGGTGTACATTCCAAAGCACAAGTCTCTAGTACTTGAAATTTTACAAATTGGGGGAGAAGGGGGCGTGGTATCCAAAATCTGTAAACTACAAAATCTTGTATCGATTAACTTTATATACAACGCAAATTTGAAGACTCCAGGTCTAAAAGTGTTCAAATTAGGCTAAAAAAAACAAAATCAATTTTTCGATTATTCTCGATAAAAAAGTTATCGGATAAAGCAAACTCGTACTGCGTATGGTACTCACGAGTATGCATGCCAAATTTCAGCTCTCTAGCTCTTATAACTTCTGAGATCGACACACTCATACGGACGGACGGACGGACCGACAGACGGACAGGGCGACTCAGCTCGTCGCGCTGATCAAGAATATATATACTTTGTGGGGTCTGCCACGCCTCCTTCTGCCCGTTACATACTTTTTCACAAAACCATTATACCCTGATTTCCCATTTTCAATGGGTTCAGGGTATAAAAATGTATAAATAAATAAATAGATAAATAAATAAATGTATAAATAAATAAATGATAAAAGTGTATATAATATAAATATATGATCAGGATGAGCTTTAATTCTAGATGCAGAATTTTTTTCTGAGGAGCTATACTAAATAAACTCCTTTTTATAAGCGACTAAGTCTCTCATTAAGTAAACTAAAAGACACCATAGCACGGTGGTTCGGCTTGTATGGAGCGAGCGGTCAAAAATACAACCACTATGCATAGTTGACTAAAGTTAAGAAATCTAAAAACCTAGTAGTAGATAATGCATAATAAAAACTTAAAAAACCATCAACTTCTGACTGCCTCAAAAATATTTCAAAGAATTTCTGAGTTACTATTTGATATATTTGCTCCTCATCTTTGATATTTCTCATTTGTCGAGAATAAAGCTTAAATGTCTGGCAGCCCCACTCAAGCCATTTCGAGTTTTGCACTTTTTATGACTCTGCTTGGATGGCTACAAATAGTCGAGCCTCTATTTGCTCGAACAACTGTTTAATTTACATTTTCTACACCTGGGCTTAAAACGAATGCCAGCGACGTTAAGGCATGAAAAACTCTCCCTCTCGCACGCTCTTATTCTTCCTGGATGTGAAATCCTCATACGGCTTGTTTAGAGCAAAACAGTGCTACAAAATACAACGAATAAACCAAACAGTAAACATAATTTACTCAGGCAAACTACAAAACTCAGTGCAGCCAACGGTACCGGCTCTTCAAACATAAACTGCAACTGCAACTGCGAAGGCAACAACAACAACAGCAGCAGCAGCAGCAGCAGCAGCAACTGCAGCAACAACAACAACAACAATAGCAATAACAACTTTGAGCAATTGAAAATTCCACTGACACTAAAAATTCGTTGCGCATTTCATTAAAACCCCTGGCAAACGACTCGAACTGGAGCGTCTCGATTCTCCTCGGCTCACTACACTCCGCTTCAATCCGACTCGACTCTGTGTCGATGGGGCAAAATATATTGCTAACTGAGAGGCAGGCTATGAACCAATTTTTACTTAACTCACAGCGCAACCAGCGAGCCAGCTGGGAGCTTTGTTTTTGCACGACTATGGCAGGCATATATGTATATGTATGCGCATGTGTGTGTGTGTCTGATGTGCTGTGTGCAATTGTGCATAGAGTGATACAAAGCAGGCTGACTGAGACTGAGAGTGGACCAGCAGCGTCGCGGGCGGGAATCGAACTGGGGTACCGAGTCAGCCATTGTAACAAGCATAGGAAACGGAAGCAAGCATACATACACACTCGCAGACACACACACACACACACAGACACAGTGACAAAAGCAGAGCCTCAGCGCAAATGAGCAAGAAAGAGAGCAAGAGAGAGATATGCTTTAGCTTAAGGGGGCGCCGCCCCAGCTCTTGCCCCGCCCCAGCATATGCTCGACTACAACCAGAAGTAAAGCACAAGGATATTGTGAAAATTAAATGAGTTGCATTACTTTTGTGCATTTGAAATTTGCAACTCAATGAGCACACAGAGCACGAAGCACGAACACACATAGCCAGCCAGCAAGTGAGCTATGGAGAGACCTGCTCGCCTGCTCGCTGGTAGCTGCAACATCGTGCCTTCCTGTCTCTAGCTTCCTCTTTTTACACGTTGCATAATAAAGCTCTGCACTGCTTTTTAATGCTCTATAAAGGGCAAAAGGTATGACAACTATGCAGAAGAGATAGTAAAGTGTAGTTGAGATGGCTAAAGCTGGAATGTAACTGAGTATAGCTAAAGAATTGGCAAAAATAATAGTGCTTAAATGAATTTATTATAGCAATATTATTTCTTATTATTTTGTTAAGCATGTGATTTTATTCTTTATTGAATTTTGTATATATTAAATAAATACATTTTAAATAAAATTTTCATTTTTTAATTTTCTTTTTTATTATCAAACAAGTCATTATTATTATTATTATATATTACCAAATTTTATTAATTTTTTAAATGACTGGTTAACAAGTTAAATCGAATATACATTTAATCGATTTTAAGATGTTTAAAATATTCATATACATGGGCAATTTGCATATATTTCATTATTTCCATTATTTCATATAAAATTTCTTAAAAAAAGAATATATATATATATATATATATATATATATATATATATATATATATATATATTTATATATATATATATATTTATTTTTTTTTTCAATGTTTAGAAAATTTGATTTTATTTTGAATAAAATAAAATCTTTAATTATTACTGAACATACTTTGAATTTTATTTTTTATTTTTTAATAAAAATGTATCCGTATATCCCTAACAATAATATTAATATTTTTCAATTTTTACATATATTTATTTATATATTTATCAACATCATTGTCTAAATAGAATATTTTTAACTCAAATTTACATTTCAATTAATGTATACAATTTTGCATACTCTAAATAAGATTTTTGGCATACTTTTCCCTTTCAAAAACCAACTCTTAGAAGTTATGAAGTTTATTCAATAAAATTTCTTAATATTTCTGGTTGATCTGAACAATGTTAACTTAAGTTAAATTTAATTTATTAATTAAAGTTAAAGGGGCTTTAAGTCACTGTCTGCCTTACTCTTCCTGCTTTCTAAGCATAATCACGCTTGCTGATTAACCCTCTGTGTAGGGAATTTAATCAGCGACTTTCCTCATTTGCGATTCCCTTTTGTTGCCATTGCCATTGGCACTGGCTGTCTTAGTTCGTCTTGCTTATAGATTTGTTTTCTTTTTTCTGTTCCTTTTTTACATTCTTTGTTTTCCCTTTTTTTTCCCGTATTTTGTGCAGATTTCTTTCTGCAGCATTTCGTTTTTACAGTGTGCTTTTTTATTTCGTCCCTTTTCAGTCGAAGCGTATTTAAGCTGTGCAAGTGCTTTGCCTTATAAATCAATAACATTGCAATATATTTTTGCATGCTGTTGCCCCGTATCCCAGATTTGCAAAGAACCTTTTGTTTTCGTTGTTGTTTGTATGCTTGGATTTTGATGCATTTTGTAGAGCTTGTCATTCACTCATTCATTTATTCATTCAATCGCTCAGCTCAGACAGTTAGTCGGTGAGTCAGTCAAGCATTCACAAGCATACAAATTCATTTCAATAACTTCGCTGTTGATGCAGCGCTTTAAATCCTTCTGCAATTTCCCTCGCTTAATCCTTTCTAATTGAAAATCGTTTTGAATTCGAGATCTGTGAGTGCTTTTTAAGTGTATATGTGTGTGTGTGTGGGTGTGAGAGAGTTTTAATGTGTGTGTGGGTGTGTGTGTGTGTGTGTGTGTGTGTTTGGTTGGATGGCAATGTGGATAACTATGTGCTACACGAATTGCATCAGCATATGATGCAGTTGATTTGCTGCATTGTATAGCCAGCCTCCAGCCTGCCAGCTGAGCGAACTGGCCCGGGCCATGCCATGCCATAGCAATGCCTGGCCTTGAGCATTCGAGCAAATTGCAACAATGTGCATGATTTCCACATGTATTTGGAATTTCGGCTCGTAATTTGCTTAATGGTTGAGTTGAAGTGCCAAGCCAAGCCAAGCCAAAGTGCATTGATATTGAAAGCATTAAATTGCCGAGTGCATAATGCAATCAATGCGTTTTGGCAGAAAAGGAAGGAAGCTGAGACAGCCAAACAATGCGATGTTAATGGAGGTCACGTGCATACCAACTGATTATGATGCTATACATACATGCATATATACATATGTACATATTTATCACAAACAGTTATATATATTTATATAATTTATATATGGAAAAGTTGATGTGAATTTATGCAAACGGAAATTAAACATAAATCTGTCTCAATATTTTGATTATTGAATTGAAAGTGCCATCTTAATATTTGTTGTTGATCTCTTTGTCGCTTTGTTTCACAAATGCAAAATTATGCTCAGATTATTAATAAAATACGCAATAAGACAGAATTCATATAAATTATGACGAAATATTCAAATATTTGTGAATTGAATAAATATTATTGATTGAATAAAATATACATATAATATATATATGCTTAATTAAATAAATATTGATTGGAGTTGTGGCAAATGGCTCACCCTCCATTATAACTTTATAGTTTACAGCTGAATTACGATGTGATTCTTTAGAGCTATAGCTTCTTGTCGGCTTCTTTTCGTCCAATCGCACCCGTCAAGAGTCAGCCCGAATCGACTCTATTATAGAGAGAACAGAAGTCAGAAGCTAAGCGTGCAGCTAAGCCTCACTCAAATAATATTTCCTAAACTCAGATTATAGCTGACTGATCAGAATGCCGCTGGCTCTACTGAACTCTTATGTTTGATTTGATGAGCAGCTCATTTTCTATAAGTAATTTTCTACTGTTGGGGTACACTCAGAGCGGTTCGAAGCACCAGATTATTACGCTCCGAAAAGCAATGCCTTTATTTCAAATTCATATATAACAGCTCATATCTATTGCCATGATTTCCATGGCGTCTCACTTGATCACAGAGCTCAGCTGATTTCTGTATATCCCTATTATCGGTTGCTTCCAATTTGGGAATGATCCTATGTTAATAACTGAACACCGACTCTGCTATTTAATTTACTCTCTCTCGTCCCTCGTCATAATATTACTACAAAAAAATATTTAGCAATTGATAATATCAACCTGAAATAATAGGAAACATACCAAAAATAAACTATATTTGTATGAAATATTATCTCAGGATTTTTTTGGAGATCTATGCATGGTGTAAGAATTAAAAAATTAATGCTGATTCTGCTTGCTATTTTTTAATGCCATACATAATTCAGGATGAAGAGGTTTATTTTGTGCTGAACCGATCCATCAATAGGTACTCGAATTTAGATGGAGAATCGACTAGTATAAGACCTTTTTCGATACTCCTTGCCATGGCTTACAACCATTCCTCTTCTGGCTGTAAACTTAACAACCAAACAAGTGTAAATATACTTAATTTATATATAAAACAAGCATTTGCGAAGTAAAGCCGTTAGTGCCACCTTGACGTTTGAGTATTAATAGCAATAATTCTGCTCAAATTTTAGCCTTATCAAATTGTGAAAGATGTTATACGATTCAATATTAAATGTCTTGATCTCTATTAAATATTCTTGTTGATCAAACAACCCTCTAAAATACAGTTATTGAAGAATACTTATACCTAATGTATTCCACATTTCCTACAATAAAAATAAATAAAAAGTATATAACGTTTTTCGCAATTTTCAATTGCACGATAAGACATGCCTATATTACTTCTCAAACTCTCCATCTCTATATTATTAAGCTCTCATATTAACATTTTGTCTCTGGCAGCGCAACAAATTAACATATTTTTGAGGTTCGTTTAGGTTCGCTCAACATATGATGCGGTATTTGGGCAGCGTCTGTCGCCCACCGCCTCACCCTCCGAGGTGTTGCTGCCGACCAAATTCCCAGCGCTACTTTTGTTGTGGCGGCGGAGCAACTTTGATGCCACAAGCGGTGCCCAAACCCACAACAGAATGGCACAAATTTTTGCTGCCGTCGCTATTTGCATGGCAAATTCAAACACACGAAAGTAAACAAAAAACTTTTGTGCCAACAAAAAACTTGACGCCAAAGAAAATAGACGACATGCGGCGGTAGCGTCGGCGACGTCGACAGACAAAAACAAATTCCAAAAATAACAATAACAACAACAACAACAACAACAACAACAACAACAACAATAATAATAATAATAATAACAAAAACCAAACAAGTTCAAAATCAATGCCAAGAGCCAAGAGCTGTAAAAATTTGCATTTCCCTCCACTCTGTGAGTGTGTGTGTGTGTTTTTTCCACAGCTATTTTTCAAAATTTCCTGCAAAACAGTTCGCCGTTTGGGTTTTTTAAATATCAAGCGAGAGTTCAACAAACGCTCGAAGCGGAAATGCATTTGGAAATTGTGCTCCGCACCAGCCCAACGAACCAATACGACTAACAACAGTCGGAGCAGCAGTCCGTTGGGTAAACAGTAGGATCTATGGAATAGTAGGGATGGAGGTCGGGGTCGAGGGTCTTTAGCTGCTGTTATTGACGACTGTCTGAGCGGGATGATGGCTATGGCGCTTTCGTCGCTTCTGTTTATTGTCTGGCTGGTTGGTTGGCTGGTTGGCTGGTTGGCTGGCGAAAGGTCAACAGCAAACACTACACACGCTACAACGCCTCACTTTAGGGGCGCCACCTAAAAGTATGCAACACTAATTGGCACTCAAAGTGAAACGTTTCACTCAGCGTCAACGTTGACATCCCCCACGTTGGAGCAATAGCTCATTTATCATAATAATCGCGATTACTCTCGCTCTTTCCTTTTCTCAGCTCTCTCGCTAATTGCTCAGTGAGACCCATTAGCTTGCTTGGTTTATCAAGTCGGGCAGCTGTCAGCCCACAGTTGCCACCCAATCTTCTGAGCGACAGATGCCTCTTAGCCAACAATCTTAATGCAGCCTATTTGCTGCCAGCGAATCTCTCAACGCATTCTAACCCATATTTACAATTGCTGCTCACTCATGTCACTCTTCTAACTCTTATTTCTTCCTCTTCTTCTTCTTCTTCCTTGCTGTTTGCAGTGCCCGTAGTGGGCAATTTCACAGATGAGGAGCTGCTCAATGTGCCGCCTTCAAATGGCGCTGGCGCCGGTGTCCCAAATACATCCGAATATCCGTTTCAACGCGACGAGGTGGGTCGTGCCGTCAGCAGCGGTGGCGAGAGGAGTCAGCATACCACGCAAGGTAAGACAACATTGGAATTAACAATTTAGAAAATAATTTCTGTTATATAAACTAAAAATTAATGATTATTTATTCATTAGAGATTTTAGTAATTGTAAAATTAAAGCTGACCTAAAACTTAAGTCCTGACAACTGGGGCTTTTATATTGTTGATATATTTTAATTATAGTAATTTCTATATCTATATCTATTATAGTAATTTCTATTATTAATAGTTCAGGTTAATATAAGCATTTTAAATAAATATTGCCGTAATATCCTATCACTAATAAATAAATAAATAATCTATAAAAAGGAAAATTAAATTTAAGAAAAGATCAGTCAATAGTTAATAAATATTTTGAATAGAAATACAGAACACGTTCTTTGGCAAATATTTCTTTCCTTAAATATTATTCATACATTTTCTATAATTTTCCTGTCACATTTTTCAACAAATATAATAAGTAATTTCTGTTGTAATCCAGCTGAACATAGGTCTTGAATCAATGAAAAATTTATTTGCTTAGTACATTTTCAATAATTGTTTTCTCTTTAACAAATACAAATTTAAAGTACATTCATATTTACTTTCATAAATAAATCGAATAGCTAATTAAATAACTAAACATACCTGAATGAAAATTGCAGTTTGCTAAAGCAACTCAAGCAAAGCAGCACTAAGTTCTTGCTGTGCAGTGTAAGCTCTTTAATTATCCGCTCTCATCATTAACAATGCGAGCGAGATCAACAATAGAGTGTGGGCAATTGAAAGCCCAACAATAAGTTACATCACGCCTCGAATATTTTTTATAGCTGTTTATTTCTTTTCTCTTCCATAAATAATCTTTTCCATCCGTTGCAAGAAAATGCACAAAAACTGCTGGGAAAAAAACTTTTTCATTAAATGCGAAGTTTTGCAAAACGTTGCACTTTACCATATTCTCTTTATTTCTGTTTCTTTTTTTCTCTCCCTCTCGCTCTTATTACTCTTTAGTTGGAGTTTAACTGCCTGCCTGTTGTTTCATAACACATCGTCTCTTTTGCTCTTTTGTCTATTTCACAGTTATCTCGCCAAAGCCCATTGACCATCAGGAGCCGGAAACAAGTTTCGTTGGCGTCATAATCACAGTGTTGGCCACAATTATTCTCTTCCTTGTCGCTATTATATTGCTGATAATAGCGCGCAATAGGCACGGACGCGGACGTGGTAATGTTTTGGATGCATTCCAGCATAATTTCAATCCGGACACGCTCGGCGGCGTTGATAAGCGACTCAATGGCAGTGGCAATGGCAACGGCAACGGCAATGCCAATGGCGTCTTAAAGGTAGGCACACACTGTTACACAATAATCAACCGACCGACGGCCACTAGCCTGGCTGACACGAAAAGTGCATAAACTGTTGTCGCACAGTTTGGGGCCAGTTAACGCCGCCCAAAATGCATGTCAAACGTCGTCCAAAAAATTGAAAAAAAAAAAAAAAAAAAAAAAAAATGGAAAGCTGAAGAGTAACACAAACCAAACAGCAGCAAGAAAAAAATGAATTGAAAATTGCAGCTGCTAACGCACAAAGCAAGAGAGGCCAAGTTTCCTCCATATGCAGAAATCATGATTAAAAGCTGTACTGTAGTGGCTGGCCGAAGCTCAACAAAAAGAGCTAGGCGTCAACTTTTTCTTTTTTTTTCTTTACACTGTCATCTGTATGTATATGTATACGCTACAATTTTTTGCTATATGTTTCTTTTCTTTCACCTTTCGCCCTCAGGTGGTCACAACAATGGATGACAATGAGTCGTCCATTGACAAGAACAGTCTGTACCATGAGCCCTTCAATGTGAACATGTACACAAGCGCGGCCAGTGCTTGCTCCATGAATGACCTGCAGCGTCAGCATGTAACCCCGGACTATACAGGTGAGTTCACGCAAATGGGGCAAGAGGTGCCCTAGCATCCAGTTGCACCATGATGGGATGCTGCTGCTGCTGCTGCTGCTACTTCTGCTGATGCCATGGGCCATAAACAGAGCCCAGAGCTTAAGCTTTGCTAGCTGCTGGTGGTGCTGCTGCTCCTGTTTCATCCGCCGCTGCTGATGCTGCTGGTGTTGCAACTGATGAGTTTGATGTTTTGCGTCCTGCCTGTGACAGGACATGCAAATGTTGCAGCAAGCAACACCAAAAAAAAAATGAGAAATGCGAGTACGTAGCAATGCTTAATTTAGCGCACAACATGATAGTCCACTGTGATGGACTCTGCCAGCGGTGCTGAAGCAGCAGCCGGAACACGACCAGCAAAGTTACAACAAAAATCTCCAAAGGCTGCAGGTTGAAAAAAAAAAAAAAAACAAAATAACGCAGGTTGTTCGCGCCGCAGGACATAATTTTGAATTGCTTAGTCGCCAGACCGGCAAAACTGACACAAACAAAAAATTGGGCAGGGTATACAAAAGAGCTTATGCGCTCAGTAAGACGTTATGATACAATATTGAAATTAAAGTTGATTTTCATTATTTGTTGCATTAAAATATTTTTTATATATATTTTAAAATAAAAATTTGTTTTAATTCTGGAAAATATAAATTCTTTTCTGATATCTGACATTTGATTTGACTATCTGATATTTTATCTCTTGATTTTTTTTATAGTTATAAAATTA
This sequence comes from Drosophila arizonae, assembly GCF_054131065.1. Taxonomy (NCBI): domain Eukaryota; kingdom Metazoa; phylum Arthropoda; class Insecta; order Diptera; family Drosophilidae; genus Drosophila; species Drosophila arizonae. Next base: position 23,251,515 of record NC_142923.1, on the reverse strand, counting down.
TTCGGGACTGCTAATTAAAAGGTTTTTTTTGCTCTGAATTTATAAAAAATATATAATAATAAAAAAAAGTTAAACTGTCCAAAAAAAGGCTTTAATATTTCTTAAAAAAATTTTTTTTTGATATTTTGAAAGAGAAATATTCATCAAACTTTTGCATTAAATAAAGATTTGCTCTATATTTTAAGCATTATTAATATTTAATTTTCTTACATATTATTTCATGAGTAATTTTACCCAAATATTTATTTGACAGAAACATTTAACGAAATATTAAACGAAAACAAAAACAAAATCAACAAGAAAATTCGTGAACACCCAAAATATATTATTAAATATTATGCAATTAAGTAAAGTAATGTCAATCTCCTTAAATAAAATCTGCAACATTTGATTGTTGCAATTAGCAAATAGTCAGCATTAAGAATCGATAGAAATCTCCTGTTGTTTTTTTTTTTTTTTTTTTTTTTTTTTTTTATTTTTTTTTTTGATGCAGCAAAAACATTGTCTATATATAAAATTGTCATACAAAAACTACAAATCTCTTAAGAATCACCTCTTTGAAATGAAATGCTGATGTTTAACCGTGAAGCTTAACCAGTTGCGACATTTGTTGACTTACTAATCCGCTTAAGAGAGCTCCGCATGCCCTTTATGCTCTGTTTTGGTCAAGAATTAAATACACAAGTCCTTTAACTAGCTAGTTAAACACAGCTAAATCGTGCCAAGCCCTTTTGCAGAGTAACTACACGTCAGCGTCTGCTACTTGGCTAAGTTTCCATGTAGATTTCGAGTAGCATGTGCATTGTTTAATTGCCACATGGACACTAGAGCTTTCGGCTTGGGGTTACAAGTTTAGCTACATAATTTGTAATGAATTCTAATGTCTTGTGTCCGCCGCCTGAAGGCATGCTACACATTTTTTGCGTCCTTTGGACTCCAGTGGAAACATGGCGCATAAAATCGACATCCTGGTCAGGACACAGGCACATTGTTTGCACACATTCCTTAGCCATCATCATTATAACCATCATCATCATCATTGGCATTGTCATCGTCATCATCAACATTTATGGCACGCCTTTCATGCGCTCGAGTCATTTACCCAAAAGTTTTCTGATGTTGCCTTTGGGTGCATTTTATAACTGGGCACCAAATATTTGTCATTGTCCTTCATTGCCAAGCGCCGCCAAAGTCGTTGTCTGTCCGTTGCCATAATAATTTAATTTAGCTCAAATAAATTATAACTTTAGCCATGGAACTGCCAAGCTTTAACCATGCTACACTCCAATTTCCCATACATTTCTGTTTGCAGCACTCGTCACAGTCTCGCGCGTACCGCACGCTTCAAATTGAGTCCTTCAAACTTCGTTGCAAAACTTCTGCCAGCACTAACCACTTCACTCCACATTCACACACACACACGCACACACACAGACAAACACACACACACACACACTCCAATTAAAGTCCATTTTTGAAGTCAACTGCCAATTTGCACTGGCAAAGCACCCACCCAATGGAATCACGGCTAGAAACTCCACATAATAACATTGCATGCAAATAAACAGGGCAATAAGCGTGCATTCAAACACGAAACGAACGTGAAAACGTTTCGCAATTTGCTCAACTCGACATAAGAGAATCTCTATTTTAGTTTTTAGTGTTTTTCAAATAGATTTCTACAAATACTGAGTATTTTAGTGAATTAATCGACCGTATGTAAATTGCTATGTGCAAAGGGTAAACTGATTTTGTTTAGCCGAATATTTCATATTCTATGCAGTCAAACTAAAATTTTGATTTGTAAACTTACCAAAGAATTTAAATTAGCAACACATTATTTTATCTGAAAATATAAATGTTTTAGAATGAGTAATATCTTTTGTAGAAAAACATATGCAAAGTAACGAGTTTTTAATATTAATAAAAAGAAAAAACTTAAAGAAAAGATTTAAATTAACTAAATTAGAAATATAAATATATAACTAAATTAAAAAATACTTTCCTTAAAAAAAGAAAAAAAAAAAACAAATTTGTTAATTTTTTTAATATGAAGTTTGTATCAAAAATGTTTTATCAAAAATATGTTAGTCTCAATATTTCTTAGAATTTTTTTATTTTATTTTTTTATTTTTTTTTATTTTTATATTGGCACAATATTTAAAATCGAATTATGCTTTATGTACATATATATAGCAAACTACTATGCTTCAATTTGATGTAGGGTATTTAATATTTTTATATTTTCTAGTTGAAATCCTAAGGCCACAAGAGTTCTTCAGTTCAACTTCAAAAGCTGAGGCACTGATTGCGCAAACACATACATACATACTTATAAGGAAACTCACACACACACACATGCATATTCCGGCAACTTGCATACGAATTTTGCACAGTCGTCGAAAAGTTTTGTCATTAACGTTCGTTGGCTGTCTATCTCTGCGACTGTCTGTCTGTCTCTATCTGTCTCACATTCAGTGTGCAGCCGTCTCTTTCTCAGTGTTATTTTATGTTTTCCCACTACTTGCTGGCATAGCGAATGCAAAAATGACTGGCAACAGTGAGGCCGAAAAACAGACTGACAATGAGCCGCACACAAACTAAATAATGTTATTACAACAACAATAAAATTAAAACTTGACTCGAATGGAGTGTAGGGTGGATAATATTAGTGCAAGAGAGGCCGCACGACGCCAAGTTGCAATTAATTTCATTTAGTTTTTTGCCACACGCCATTTTCTCTTGTCTCGGGGCTTTGCCCCCCGGCTCCTCTCCATCTCCATCTCTCTCTCTCTCTCACTCGCTTTCTCTGTCACCCACACACATACTTTTTCTTTTCTATGTGCAATGAGAGTTGACTAAATGGGAAAAGTTTGAAGTTGAAGGCACAAAAGTCCTGGACAAGACAAATGAAAGCGAGAGACAAAAGGCGAGCCCAAATACCAGAACGAGATGGCATTACACAATAGAGATGGCAATTGCCAGAAAGCCAGACAAAATGCTTCAGCCGAGAGCTGCATTCTCCCTCTCACTCTCTCCCTCTCTTTCTCTCATCACCCCCGGCCCACAGCATTCAATTTATGAGTCGGACTTAGGGCACGCCACGTCTGTCGGCTGTCTTCATATGCTTAAATAGCGGGCAACGCTGGAGCGCTGCAAAACAAATGTCTTTTACAACACTCAACTTCTGTGGCATGTGTTGGAAAGTTGTGTTTTTACCTTAGATTAACTAAGTTTAGAGTTCTGCGAATTTTTGGCCCAACATTTGCGAGTTCTTGCACATTTTCAAGTTTGATTAGGAAACAGAAAATGTGGTTATGAAAACCAAAAACTTTTTAAATAAATGTCATGATTATTTATTAAGAAATACGAACTTGTTTTGCGCAACGCTCAGTGTTAGTATATGTATATAGAATCGAGAAGAAAATGTCAACAGAATTTCTTACTAATTTTATGTAAACAAATTTTTTTTTTTTATCAAAATTTCACTTTTGATTTTGATATGAAAAACTAAAAACCACAAAAAATAATAATTATTTCTTAATATTTGACTATAAATATTATAAACTATTTTTAATAAAGTATTAAGCCAAATTTTATTGCTAAATTAAACTACAACTTTTTTTTACTCAAATGTATGTGAACTTTTGTTTTTTTTTTTATTTCTTAGTAAAAACTTCAACTTAAATATTTAATTTCACTTTGAATATTCCTCTTCATTTTCACTAAACACAAAATACAATTTACTTTACGATCTATTTTTTTTCAACATTTTTTTATCTTCCGTTTTATTGCCCTGCTAAATTTTAGCTAAAAGAATTTAAAAAGTGACGTCGCACCATTCGTTTACGACTTGTGTAGCAGAGTGTAAATTTCAGTTGAGTTTTCCGTAAAATGTTGTGGCATCTTTTTGTGTATAATTCGTTGGCCCGACAAAAACTTTTGGCTGGCACGTAAAATAGCGCTTAAAAGTTTATTGTTTTCGGTGAGGTGCAGTTGTTTTGCAGCCCAGTTTTATGGCTAAAAAAATTAACACTCTCTGAACTAGAAACAAGCCCCTACTCACAGTTGCTCTCACTCTCTCTCTCTCTCTCTCTCTCTCCCCCTCTCTCTCTTTGTCTCTTTCTTTACACAGATGTGCCGGACATTGTGTGCCAGGACTATGCGGTGCCTCACATGCAGCAGCTGCTACCGACTGCCGCCGGCAGCACCGGGACCGCCCGCAGCTCTTTGAACGCATCTATCGTCGTTGCGCCACCAGTTGTTTCGGTGGCAGCTGCTACTGCAGCGGTGGCCGCACCACCGCCGCCCGTGCCACCGCCGCCAGAGAAATATTACGCAGCAACGCCAATTTGCAGCAAGCCGGTGACGGGGCCGGCGGGCTCACAGAGCAGCGGCTCGTTAAGTTTGAGCTCCTCGAATACGGCAGCGACCACGCCCACGCCAACGGGCGGCAAACCACATCATTACAATTTCGATATGAGCGCTAATTTCGCCGACATCAACGAGGAGCAGGCCAATTGCCAAGTGCAGGAGTTTCCGCGCCAGTCGCTGGTCATCGTCGAGAAGCTCGGCTCCGGCGTATTTGGTGAACTGCATTTGTGCGAAACAAATGTGTTGAAGTAAGTACCGCACACTATGCCATCAACACCCACCGCTCTCTTTGAAGCTACACTGCGTGGACACACTGAACCCACACCCACACCCACTCACACCCACACTCCCACACACGCAATCCACTTAAACAAGTTGTTGTGTGTCTGCTGCAAGCGGCCGAAAAAACATTCGGAAAATGCAACTAAAATCCACAGCAACACAAAATGAGCTGCATTAGGCTTACGGGCTATTTTCCAACTACACTAAACAGAATGGTAGCTGCTGCTGCTACTCCTGCTGCTGCTGCTGCTATTGCGGCTATTTGAAGAGCTCAACTTCAATGCATTTTTTTTAGCCTTATGTACACCAGGGGATTAGGCCCAACCAGTTATTGTGCCATAAGTTAAACTTGTGAGCGAACTTTCGAAAAAATGTGTAGAACATTTTTTAAATGCACTAATAATTTTACAAGAAATAAATTCAAGACATAGAAATGTAATATACGGAAAAAAAAGGATATACAAAACTGAACGCGGTCAGCTGTAAAACTTTGGAAGATATCATTTATTTAAGAACTAGCTGGCCCGGCAAACGTTGCATTGCCCTCTATATTATTTCTAGGTAAAAAATTGTTGAAAGCTATGTTGTTCAGGCTGGGATACACTGATAAATTTATTAATCGGATTTTCATTCAAGCACCTTGTTGTAAACGACATTCTTCGTTTTTTGGTCGGGTGCAAGAACAAATAATGCGGATCGTTTGCCAACACGTGAGCATGCCACGTACAATTGACCATGAGAAAAACACGCATTTTCTAGATTGAGGCCACAAATAGTCAAAGATTGGCCCTGTGACTTGTTGATCGTCATGGCGAAGGCAAGACGAAGCGGGAATTGAATTCGTTTAAATTCAAAGGGCATCTGTTGAGCTCATCGGAATCCTAGGAATAAGAACTTCCTCATCTTTAAATTTTCCTTTGAGTATCAACGCGTGAATCACATTGCTCATTAGTTTTCTTATCACCAAACGCGTTCCATTGCACAGTTTTGGTTGGTTTAAATTTCTAAGCATGCAAATCATGGAGAATTGCTCTTTTCATAGCTGTGTTCATTTCTTGACGCCGGTCAAGTTGTTCTTCCATATTGCCCATGAAGTATATTTGCAAGAATTTGTGCTGTGCATCTTCAATAGGTTGCAATGATCCAATGCGATGGCAAATCTGGCCTTGAATCTTTAAATTCAAAGCCATAGTTATAGTTATATTTACAAACACTATTTACAGAAATCTAACAAACTACATTATTCAAAATTTTTTTTTGGCAGTCATAGAAAATAAAATTTTTAACGTAAATTACCTTAAATATCCGTCTCCAATATTTTCCGCCCCAAATTATGTCATTTGGAAACAGGCATTGTATTTTTGAGTGTTCGCTAGAAAATGTCGTGATTCTAGTGTTTCGCCATAAAGCAGGGAACGCAATGGCTATGGTGACCGCTAATGGCAATGTCACTTTACCACTAAGGCAGCACAAACCGGGCGTTTCACCAGCAAACTTCAATGCGCCACAATGCTAGCAAACAACGTCCATTGGACCAATGCAAACTAAACGATTCAAGCTGTAATCAATGGTGCAATCATATCGAAACGCTGCTCGATTCAAATCAATCCTTGAACCATTTCTTATTGCCATTTCACGGGCTGCCTCTCTTTGAGAAGCACGAATTAAGGCCCTTCTTCCCTGGGTACTAACGCGGAGCCTTTCTCGGGCGATTTCTCGCTCTTCGTCAGATAATTGACTCGCGCTATTCCGTTGCCTAATTGCATTATGGGTCCGCCGGGAAAGATTAGATCTTCTAGGACGCGGCATTTTTATTAATAGTAATACTGCCCTCGCACAAAACCATATAAAACAATCGAGAAATATAAATATAAATAATTTACACAAATTTATGTTTGAGACAAACAAATACCTGAACTTTCGAGATATTTAGCTTTTGTAAAAGTCCAAAAATACAATTTTTAATAATTAATTTTTTTTTTTTTTAATTTCGAATTTTGAATTTTGAATTTTTTATTTATTTTTGATTGTTAGGTTTTAATCTTTTGATTTTTTTTTTAATTTTTGCAGATTTTTGATTTGAAATATTTATAAAGTTTAAAAGTCCGAAAATATAAAAAGCCAAAAATACACTTTTTAATAATTACCTTTTTTTTTTTTTAATTTCGAATTTTTAATTTTTTATTTATTTTTTGAACAGTCAGGTTTTAATCTTTTGATTTTTTGCAGATTTTTGATTTGAAATATTTTTCCTTTTGATTTAAAAATTTTTTTTTTTTTTTTTTTTTTTTTTTTGAATAGTCAGGTCTGCTCGAGGTCAGGAGACCGTAGACTGACTGACTACATTTGTTTATTTACTTCTACACTATTGTCAAAACTGTCACTGTTACCAAGCCTACTGGGTATAAAAAAAATTTGAACATTTGGGGAAAAAACCGCGTTTTTCAAGTATTCGGCAAATTTTTTCAGTATTTTTAAGACCCTATACTAAACTCGTTGCGGAGACAAATCCAACAAATCAAAAACCATGAAAATTGGTTCAGCCCAAATCAAGTTATAAGCAGTCTTCACTTTTACACAACTTTCTTTTATATATATAGATTGTATATATAATACAGTAGAATCCGGTTCCGGTTAAGGTCAAGGCACCATCGCTATACCCGGAAGGCGATATAACCGTATTCTACTTTATATAGTCTAATTTACACGAAACTTTTAGAAAAGGCCGTACCTGCGTTATATTTTATATAGATTCCCAGATTCCAAGCCTGGAGTAAATTAAAATTCTTTTTGTTTTATTTCCAGGTATTTTAGTTATTTACGTTCCCAATAGGGCACAAATCCTAATTCATTATGATTATGTGTAAATTTTGATATAATTTCTTTATATAAAATTATGATTTCTTTCTTGATTTTCAGTATATTGTGATTTTCTAATTTTCCAAAATTTGTATAGATATATTCACTATGTATTTCAGATATTCGGTTTCTCATTACAAGTCTCTAGCAGTTTATCTAATAAAATTTGGTCATAACAAATTCAGCAGAAAATAACTTTTACACTTTATTAAACGAAGCTGCCCACGATGTTATCCTGATACGCCCTAAGGGTGTGGCTATTATATTACCTGATACGAAACATACCTAGGCATTTCAATTTTCAAGTTTGGCAAACTTTTAATATTAAATCTGGCATAACACATAGGTTTGCATGCCACTTTTCAAGTCTTAATTCTATCCTAATTATCTTGTTATTCCTCCATAAATATATGAATTTGTAAAACTTCATATAGCTCTAACTCTAAATGAAATCGCAACAAATTAATATACAATATATAAATTGTAGCATCAGTGTCAAAAAACCCATCCAATAAAACATTTATTTTGACATATAGTTAAATTGCTTTTCCAAATACAAAATGAAAATGGTAATAATAGAAAAGAGAATGATTGGCCAATTCATAAATTGGATATGGAGACTGACAAATCTGTTGCAAGCTTTGTCAGATAGAACACAAAAATCAAAAATTCGTATAACAATAGTTGACAATAAGAAAAACCGCAATACTTTAATACCATGTACACACACACACACACATACACATAGATAGATGAAGTATGTGAAATGGTTAGATGAAAGGACATAAAGCAAAGCGAAACCGATATGAGGCTGAGAGTTGGCCCTCGTCTCGGCCAGGTGCAGGTTGTAGTTGCAGGTAGCTGATTGCAGGTAGCAGGTTTGCGGGATATAATGCCACGACTGCGGTAACAGCAACAGCAGGAGCAGCAGCAGCAACAACAACAACAACAACAAGAGAAGCACATGCTGGCCACAAAAAAAAGCTTATCAGAAATTCCATTATGAAAACTTTAACCAAAAAGGCAACTGCAGCAGCAGCAATGTCAACAACCAGTAGCTGGAGCAGCCAAAGCCAGACGTAGGCGAGACAAGTCCGGAGCTATATATTGCCATTGTATATGGTTTCTGGGCAGAGGCAGAGCACTTCAGCAACGTTACCTTTGATTTCATTTTTGCCGTTTAATTGAAGCTTTTTATTGCGCATTATATATATGTATATAAATATATACATATATATATATACATATATCGTGAAAGCAACGGGCGTGGCTAGAGTTTTCTCTATATGCAGGGCATGGAAATGGTTTTAATTTTTCGCAGACAGCATGGCGTATGCGTATGTGTGTGTGTGAGTGTGTGCGTTTGATTTTCCACTTGCATGTCTATTATAATTTGCGTCTGTGGTCTAGGACAATAAAGTCCATCTGTTGTCTGATAACTGTCTATCCAGCTGTCTATTAATATTTTATCAGACGGCCACGCCCCACAGAAGAGGCGGGCAGAGCAGGCGCACAGCAGACGACCTCGTACGTCCACTTCAAGTTTTAGCACAGAACACACGGAGACGATGCATGCGTGTATGTGTGTGTGTTAATTATTTTGCATACAGCTGCCAGTTGCTGCAGCCAGGAGTCATCTTTGCTTCTGCTTCTGCTCCTGCTGCTGGTTTTCCTGCTGCTGTTGCTTTTTCTGCCACTGCAGTGCAATATTACGTATACGTAATACGTTTTGTGGCTTTCTAACCGCAAAACTATTAAAGCAAGCAGGCAAATCGAATTGTTACGAAACGTATCAAAATTGCCAGAGTGTATATTGACAGGGAATCGGTAGAGTAGGAATAGCAGAAGTAGGAGTAGGTGCAGCAGCACCAGGAGCAGTTGGAGCAATAGGAGCATCCTGCCCAGGACATTGTTGAGCTGCTCTAATTGATTTTTGCGCAACAGAGCAATTGTCATGGGCATACCGTATTTCAATTGATATAGATTGAAATGGTTGATGGACGGGCTAAAAGGGGAAGAACGAATAACCGACTGAACGAATGACTGAACGATCTGTGGCTTTCACATACATAAGTAACCCACAAAAGCAAAGAGCTCCGGGCAGTTACAGTAAACTATTGTTAAGCCTAGACATTAAAACTCTTTGAGCCGTTGCTTGCCCACAAATCCTAACTTTAATTAATGTTTTTATGCCCTGAACACATTCAAAAGGAAAATTGGGGTATCAGGGATTTTTTAAAATCTATGAAACAACCCGAAAGAGGCGTGGTAAACAAAATTTTTTATTATGAACTGAGTCGATGTTCTTCTATCTATCTGAACGCGTCGATCCCAGAACCAAGAACTAGACTTGACTATTTTAGAGGTCTTAGCGTAACTGAAAAAAAAAAAAACGATAACTAATGGTATCTTAATGTCATCGAATAAAAATCGAAAATCAATTATAAAATTGTTTCTAGTACATTTATAGAGCTGGAGTCTTTAAATATTGCTTCAAGATTCATGTGAAATTTTATTTATGTAATATATTAGATATCGCCTCCAAATTTTATAAAATTCTCAATTGAAGGTCAGTTTCAATACAGCAATACAGAAAACAACATATAGTCAAATATTCCAGCATATTTTTTTTTTTTTTAAAGAAATCATGTTAAAATTGTGTAGAGTCGAAACTGACCCATGTTGAGCGTTGTGCAGATGGCAGCCTATATAGAAAATATATTAATGAGTTATACTTATCGGCTCTAGTAAGACATAACTGCGTGTATTTAAAAACCCAGATCGCTCGGGGATCAGGGTATCCCCTAGTCGAATTCACCCTAGAGCTTTCTTATTTCTTATCTGTGATATATATGTTTCCATTACAGTGCCACGCTTGTCGCCGTTGCCACTTTACGTCCCGGTGCTGGTGATCATCTGAGAAAGGAGTTCCGCAGCAAGGCCAAGCAGCTGGCGCGTCTCAACGATGCGAATGTGGCGCGCCTGGTGGGCGCCTGTCTGCGCGACGAGCCCATCTGCATTGTGCAGGACTATTCGAATTGTTTGGGTGACTTGAATCAATTTCTGCAGGAGCATGTGGCCGAAACAAGCGGACTGCTGGCCAACAAGAGTTTGAGGTAAGCGCAGGATATGGCCAGGCGAGTGACAGAGTGTGAGCATGAGAGTGAGAGTGAAGGCGAAAAGTACTTTAGCTCTTGCTTAGCATTGAATGCTGCTGCTGTTCTAATGTGCTGTCTCTTTTTGGTTTTTCTGGCTGCGTTTTTGCGTGCGTTTTTATCATGCTTCCTGTACCGACGCCATTTGCCGACGCTACACTTCCGGTCTCGTGTTCAATGATTACGCCGATCCACCAACGAACAACCACCGTACAACCACCAACAACATGCGCAAACGGATGTAAAAACTTCGTTAACTTTGCTGCTGCTGCTGCTGCTGCTGCTGTTTGTGCCGCCCCGCTATCATCGTTGCCGTTGTCGTCCTTGCCACACGCGAAAACTTTTGAAATTCTCATTTGACGTTGGCATCCTTCGCCCGGCATCCGTTACGTTACGCGCCCGCCCAACACCTAACCAACCATCGGAACCATCGCCATGTAGCTACGGCTGCTTAGTCTACATTGCCACACAAATTGCATCGGGCATGAAGCATTTGGAGCAAATGAATTTCGTACATCGGGATCTGGCAACAAGGTAAGTACTTGAGATAAGAACACCTTAGACGCGCAGACAGCTACAGCGCCAGATACAGCTGTAGCTGCCCCAGCTCTGGTTTTGAATTTTTGTCGCATCATTGCAGCAAATTGAACTTTAAGTTAACATGTTGAAAAGTTCTTTTAACTTTTGTGTGTGTGTGTGGGTGGGTTTGTGTGTGTTTTTTTTTCTCCCTCTTTGCTGCGTGCTCAGAAACTTTTTCAACTTGCAGTTGAGAGTCAATCTAAGAATAAGCAAAGGTGTTTTGCAAATTGCACGAGTTTTTTTTTTCTTTTTTCTTGTGGTATTGAAATAATGAAATTGTCGAAAGTCAAATGCTATTTGGCTTTATATTTTAATATGTGAAAAGTGTGTGTATGTAAATATATAAATGTTTTCAATTAAAAAAAAAAAAGAACAGCATGAAGTCTATATTAACTAAACATAAACTGTTTAGGTTAGAGCATGAGAAAGGAGTTGTTAATCAATGATTATTATATATATATATATATATATATATATATATATATATATATATATATATATATATATATATATATATATATATATATATATATATTTTTTTTTTTTTTTTTTTTTAATTAAAAAAACTGTTGACGAATAGAAAAAGCAGAAGCCGAAATGTGGCTTGGTAATACTCTTCCCTTATACACAACAAATCAACAAAAATTAGATAGTCGGTTTGGCATTTCGTAGGAAGGGGACCATACCAGACCATGCTCAATGGAATGCTATAATTACTATATAAATATTAATTAAAAAGATTTAACAAAGCGTATTGTTGAATATGAGCATTAAATAGAAATAGAAAAATAATAATTAATTATAATATATTACGAATAATTGTTTTATAGCATTATAAATAGCCACCAGATAGGCAAGGCTTATAGTGAGCGAAACCTAATCAGTTCATTGTATTTTATTTGCTCTGTAAATTGATACAAAACCTATATATTCAACAATCATAAAGCTATGATTGTGACGTACTCTCTACGAATAGCTCATTAATCATATGCAGTGTGCATTGGGGCGTGGCAATACAGAAAATAATGAGTTTAGCTGTGAATAAGTATTATTGAGCTTGTAGTTCCTAGAAATAAATTATGTATACCTATCAATTACTTTCAGTTATGAATTATTTATGAAGTTTCAATTGAAACTGTTAGCTAAATAAACTTTGTATTCCATCAACAAAATGTACCGTTATATACTATATACATATATAATATTAGCTGCACAAACTATTCACATTCGACAAAACTTATTCATCAAATTAAACTGGAAGCTACCAAGCACCTCCTTGAGCACTTGCCCTGCTGTACTCCATTTTCATTACCCAAATAGTCTCACGCTCATATTTTGCGAGGCTGTGAAAATTGAGCGCAAATTGGTTTTTCAAGGAACGCATTGAGCACTCACAATTTCTGGTACACTCTCAGGTTACCGTTAATGAAATTGTGTCTGCCCACAAATGAAATCAGCTAATAATATCACATTATTGCCAACCAAATTGATGGCAAGTAGTGAGAAACTGAATAAAAAGCCAGCAAGGTTATAAATAAAATGGTAATTCAATATATCGAAGAGCACGAACTGCTGCCGTCTACACATTGGCGCATAAAATGTAATCAATTAAAATTAATTTGCTAATGAAAATGTCAACAAGAAGAGCACCAGCAGCAGCAGCAGCAACGCCAGCCAATACGACGACAATAATAACAGGAGCAGCGACAACAATGGCCATGGCAACACTTGACGATGTTCCTGTCGTTTATGGGCAAAAAATTTGTTCATTTCTTTTTTTTCTTCTTCTTCTTTGCTTATGGCTTATATAAATGAATGATAGACATTGTTGTTATAGCAGCGAACACACGCCTCTTTGAGCTCTTCGCCGTTGTCAGTTTGTCGTCATAACAAATCAATAGACTTGTAGAGCATATAAAATGCTATGACACGGCATGTCCATATTTCCTCCTCAATGTCTTTTGAAATCCAATAAGAATTTTTTGCTATTTTTGGGCACGCAATTGTCAAACACAATCGTCATCGTCTGTCACGCCCACAGTCGTGCACAAATGACTTCCATTGCATAACAATGCAATCCAATAATAATCAAAATAGAGAACAAAACAAACAGCGACAACAAAATAAGAGGAATTTAGACCATAGAGGTAAGCAACATATCATTTGACAGAAATTGGCTCTGGCGCCCAAACGTGTGCTATGAGTTATCTATTTTCTTCGTTAGCCAAAAACCCAATAAAAAAAAATGCAACAAAAAATAAAAGAATAAAAAACCATTTGAATTGCGAGCTATAAATTTTTAGACATGACAATGCGACCTTTGCGCAATAAGAACACGAATATTCTGCATGCAGGTCTTTTGGATTATTTATGATATGATATTGCTTAAGCTAGTAGTTGCAATAGAAGATACGTGTAAGTAATGTATATACTATTAAGTATACGCTACGTAGAACATCAACTGCATTTTGCATTTCGTATTTTATATATTTTTAAATCGCTTTACTTAATCACAGACATGTTGACTGACCCGTTGTACAGCAATTTAAGTTACTTAGCCTTCAATTAGTATGTGAAAGCCGCAGAGCTTAGACCTGTCAACAGACAATGGCTGAGAAACACATGTCTGTAAGCAGCTCACAATCTGTTCTTGCTGCTCTTTGTTAGCTTAACATATTTGCCATAAAAATTAACTAAGATTTCAGCATGAATTCACTTAAATACGATTTCTGCTACATTTACCCAGCCAAACAAAGTGCCCAAGCACAAATACACACATACAAGCATTGGCAGGGAGAAACATGTGTGTGTGTGTGTGTACTTGGCATTGTTTGATTTGCCATTTTACCTAGAAGCAGACAGACAACTCACGGCAACAGCAGCAAATATTAGCTATACAAAAACCACACACTATATGGCAAGTGATGAAATAAAACTGCTGAATGATATTTGCACACAAAGAAACAAGAGATTAGCAATAAGAGATAAAATATTACAGGTATTTTATTATATATATAGGAATTTATTCTACAGATAAATATAAAACACTGATAGGCAATTGTATGAAGAAAATAATATATATTATACATAACATATATACACACATATATATGTATATATTTGCCTTACAATATATATTTAGCTTTCTGCTCAAATGAAGCATATATATTTTAAATATGAGATAGAAATAATAAAAAGTATTATATGACAGACATACATAAAGCTAGTCAAGCTTTTATAGAAAGAAAAAAAAAATATATATATATATATATATATATATATATTTTTATACATGTAAAAAATATTCATTTTCTGAATATTTTTTTTTTTTTTTTTTTTTTTTTTTTTTTGGCAATCAATTCACTTTAAGATACAAATAGAAATGTTAGTTTTGCTTATAGAAATTATAGAATTTTTGTTTAGATACTACAAATATATAGCCTAATTAGCAATTGGATACATAAAATAATCAATATTAAATAAATATAAATATACACAAATTAAATGCTGAAATATATATATACATACATGTATTTTTTTTTTTTTTTTTTTTTTTTTTTTTTTTTTGTGATAAGCTATAGATTTATTATTAAAATGTATTATCTATCCTTCTTTACAAATTTTAATATATTTATACCTTAGGGAGAAAAACTGTAATGATTCTCTATATAAAAATATATAAAAATTAATTTCCTATATTTTAATCAAAATTTCATTTGTTTTTTTTTTTTTTTATTGAAAATTGTACTGAGAATTATTACTATTTTTTTTTTTTTTTTTGTAACCAAATTAAAACTGAGAGACTCTTCATCATATACATGCAAATATTTCTAAAATTGTTCCCTTTCATTGTCAACATTGAAGTTGCAAATTAGATGAGTTTGCTTGTTAGATGCATAACCGTATTTGATTCAGATTTAAATTCTGTTGCGAAACATCTGCCAAAAGTGCAAAAGTACTTCAGAAACTGCCACAACAAACCGTCCCATGCCTCTGTGTCTGATATTAGTTAAAATTTCACAACAATTTCAGCCGCCTGCCCGCACAACTGTAAAGTAGTTCTGGCCACAAGCCAAATTTGCACAAATTTACCAGCCAACCAACCACTCCACTCCACTCCGAACCGCTCCGCCTGCTGCCCCTTTGGCTGTGGGTAAGTTGTCACAGCATTGGCTCGCTGGCTGGCTAGCTGGTTGGCTGGGAATGGGCCATACAAATTGTTGGCCAGTGCGGGGAGTGAGGGAGGTGTAGGTGGTGCAGGGACTTAGACTAGTGCCACGGCCACTATTAAAATTTTATACTTAACTAATGTGCTGTTGGTTGGGATTTTCCTTTTGGTCGGATTCCAACGGCAAACAGCTGACGTACACAAAATTCTCCGCAGTTCCACAAAGAGAGAAAATTCTGTTAAATAAGTGACAATGTGTGTGTGTGTGTGTGTGTGTGTTTGTACACAGCATACAAGCATACATCTGTTTAGTCAACAGGATACGAAATTGTCTTCGGATTTGTGTTTTCGTCCATTTGCTTGTTTGTTTAATTTTTGTGTTTCTATTCATTTTTTTTTCTGTTGACCACGCCCACATAGGAAATGAGTTTATTGCTGTTGTAAATATTGTAAAATGTATTGTGTGCACCAAGAAAATAAAAGTCCAACCTAGTAAAATAAAAATTACTTTATTTCACCCACACACAAGAGCTAAACCTGAGTTGCATTCGTTGTCGGCCAAAATGCTAAAATCCTCTCAGCTTCTGCGGTTCGTTCGGTCTAGCGACTGGCCAGAGTGGCCATGTATCATTGATTTCACACTTTTCGTTCTCAGTTGGCTGCCATTGTACAGCTCCGAGCTGTGTTTTATAATTTAAGTGCTTTTTCATGACCACGATTTCAGTTCGTTGTCTTTCAGTTGTCTGCAGTCAGATTTATCAATCACTGCGAGGTGTTGCGGGCAAGCCGAGTGCGGTTAATAGAAAACTACTTGAACTGTCCAAAATGAAATTTCAAATGGTCGAGCAACGAGTTTTAGAAATGGAAATGCAGTAAATAAATAATTTTCCTTTTCTACTTTTCTTACTGAAATGCATTATAAAAATGTTCTCTATTTTCAAGCCTTAAGTCCTTTAAATCCAAGTCTATAAACATTACATCAGAATTTTCTTAATACTCCACGCATTTCCGTATACATTTCCAATCAATTAACCGTCGACTATCTGTAAGTATTTTGAATTCTTACAGCACAAACTCGTAAACCATAAATGATTTAAATGGCACGACGTTTCTCGTTATGGCAACACTTTTTATCAATATTTCCTGCCGGCAAGCCGAGTACGCATGTGAAGGAAGTCGAGAACCACAGGATATGAAAATAAAACAAGCAACTGCTGCTGCTGCTCCAGCTTCTGCTCCGGCTGCAGCAACATGCAACCGAATCCTTGGCCAAAAAGTGCAATGCATTTCAGTTTTGGCCTTTAAATAGTTTTGCCTACTTTCGTGCAGCAACAGCAGCAGAACAACTGCAGCAGCCGCTGCACCAGCAAAAACAATGTGCACTCTTTTGCTCGCTCTCGTGCTCTGCTGAAAGTTTACACTGTGCAAATATGCAGAACTCGTACACACAGAAGCACATACACACACACACACACACACATACACACTTATAGAGGCACCCATCCATTTCCTTTAGCACCCCCACTCGACTGCTGCATATTGTATAACGACGCATTTTTTCCGCTTTTGCCGCTGCTACAAAACTCTTATCAGCGCCATTTCCCTTTTGGACAAGAGTGGGCGTCATGTGGGCTAGGCGTGGCATTGCGTGCACCCAGAAATTGTTTAAAAATAGTTTGCAAGTGGTAAAGAAGATGATGAAAAAAATCCCCTTACAAATACACACACACACACATGCACACTCACTGGTGAAAGCCCCAAAGATATGAAATTTTGCGCCGAGTGTTGACTGAAGGGCGCACAAGTGGGCGTGCCCTGGCTATGTTGTCATTTATTGCCATTGCTGTGCGTAGTTTTCATGTAATTTTCAAGTATTTTTTCAACCCAAAAAAAAAATGAAGAAGATGAAAATAGCTGTGCTGCAACTAGCGAAACTTCTTTGCATACCCTGTAATAATTTGAAGAGGCAGTATGGGATAAGTTGAACAGAGACAAAGATATATCATCTGCACAAGAGATATACAAAAATATATATAAATTTAATAATATGCAAAAATAAATATAAAAAATCTATGAAAAGACTATAAATATTATGAAAATTCTAATTTATAAAAGTTACGAAAAATATTTCAATTATCAAATTAAACATCAAAAATATAGCATTCATAAAATATGAGGACTATAAACTATCATATTTAACATTTAATATACATATATAAACGACGTGTTATATAAATAAATGAATACAAAATATTGAAAGTTTAAAAAAATAAATGAAAACAGAAAATAAAATATCAGATGAAACTTTTACACAGTTTGATCAATATTTATATTTATTTCATATAAAATATAAAATTTGAATATTATATAAATTAATTTTAAAATGTCTTTAAAAATTTAAATTTAATATATAAAATAACAATTTACTATGTTTAATATTATGTATAAAATACCATGTGCATATAATATATTATTTTTCCGCTTATATTTATTTCATATAAAATATAAAATTTGAATATTATATAAATTAATTTTAAAATGTCTTTAAAAAATTTAAATTTAATATATAAAATATCAATTTACTATGTTTAATATTATGTATAAAATACCATGTGCATATAATATATTATTTTTTCACTTAAGACAAGCTTTTAAGAAACCGCTTATATACATATTTGACCCAATTATACTTTATAACAGTTCTTCTAAGAGGTATTTGCTAGTACAGCTGAATCGTGTCTCAAATTTTTGGCAGCCGCAATGCACCAAACTTTTGTCGTTCGCCCACACAACGTATATGTCTGTCATATGCATGTATGTATGTGTGTTTGTGTGTGTGTATATATATATGTGTGTGTGTGTGTGCATAACCCATCGTTGTGTCTGGCCCCATAGCGCACATCAGCTAAGTAAATAACATTTTTCGCACTCTTAGTCACGTTCCTAATCATTTTTATTTGGTAACTGTTTGGAAAATGTTTGCACACCAGCAGCAGCAGCAGCAGAGGCAGCAGCAGCAGAAGCAGCAGCAGCAATAGTAGTTGTAGCGGCAGCAACAGTAGCAGCCAGTCAACTGACTGTATAGAGTACACTTGCACACACAGATACACACACACACACACATACGTATATAGAATATTTGTTGAAATGAGCTTTGGCACTAATATCGTTTATTAGCTTGGCACTTGAGTGTTTAAATGCTGAAAAATTGTTCGTGATAGTCCTTGGCAGGACAACGGCGGCCAGCAAAGTGGACGGACGTGCGGCATGTGATGGGGTAAACGGAGGCCAACACGCCGAACGTCCTCGCCATCGTTGAGTTTAATTTGAAATTAGTTGAACAGTTGTCGGTTTTACGTTTTGTGCCAACCAAGCATTTTGTCTATGTGCGACTATGTGTGTGTGTGTGTGTGTGTGTTTGTGTTTGTGTGTGTTTTCAAATACTTTGCAGCAGATGAAGTGTGAAGCGTGGGATGAGACGTGCTTGAAGATTGCAGGGGGGTCGTATTAGATTGTAGGGTATGTTGTAATAGGTCGCGGGATCAATTGGTGTTAGTGTAAAGCCAGCGCAATGTTCTTGTGGCTAATAAGTGATAGCACAAGCTGTGAGTGGAGGTCAGTTTCAGCAGAAGGAGATTTCACCAAATAAATAACCTAGACAATGCGATAGACAGACTGGAAGTGACTAGCAGATACTTGGAAATCGGGTTCGGTTGGAGACAGTAGAAGAGCTTAGCTATAAAAGGTATTGAAATTTAAATTAAATAGTTCGAAGAAAAAACGTAGAAAATTCAAAATTCATGAAATACCTAAAGCAACAAACTATGAATTAATTCAAATTAGATATGTAAAATTATTTAAAAAAAAAGAAAAGATTCAAATTTTTAATTGTAAAAATTAATTTGAAATCACAAATTATTAATTTTAAAAATTAATTAAAAACTATTATTGTTTTTGTAAATCTTTAGTCTACTATAATCTAATACATTTTTTAGCACTAATCCTCTGCTTATCATCCTCTTCACTGTTATATACATGTATATATGTATATACATACGCTGATATACTCAATTCAACAAACTGTAATTAAAAGCAAAAACTAATGAAATTACATAACTCGTTAAGCCGAATATAATATTAGCTTTTATCGCTGCTCGTGCTCGACTGCGCACAAAAAACAACCGCAATTTTCAAATGGCAATCGAGGGCTTTCATATGTAATTTTATCGATTGTTGAACTTGACAACTTTGCATTAAAAAGGCTAGAAAAAAGAGCTGGATGCTATTCAAAACTAAACCCACTAAAAGCTGCACCTGCATGTGGTCAGGTTACAGAGCAGACACATTCACGTACACACACGCATGTACATGTGCATAGGTGTGTGGGCGTGGCTGTCTGCGGCATTGCGATTGCTGCTGCTGCTGCTGCTACTGCTGTTTGCATATTGTTATTAATTTTCATTTTGAATGGCATGTTGACAGTCACTTTGACACTGACAGCTTTGCTAAAAAGTATCAGCCAAGTGTCAAACAGATGGAGAAAGAGCCAGAGTGTGTGAGAGAGAGGGGGACAGAGAGAGGAGGATTGCAATGGAATATGTTGATCCTGCTGAGAGCTAAAAGCTGTTGCTACGACCACTCGGCGTCAAAAGGTTTATAATTTCAAAACAGCCAACTCTGATGTGTCACGTCAACAATATGCAGCAGGTGTAAATCTCGCACGCACACACCAGCTGCCTCTTTTCCTCTCTTTTTCTCTCCATTTCTGTCTCTCCCTCTCTCTCTCTCTATCTCTATGCATATTAGCTTCTGTGTGTTTGTATTTGCAAGTTTGCTAAGCCAAGTTTAACTTTTGGCTAGAAATAGAGCAGACCTAACTGCCGCTTGCTGGTCTACAACTGATAAGCGAAAAGTAGAACGAGCTGGTGAGCCTGCCAGCAGCCACAATATCACAGAGTCTGCACATCTTTGAATCTGTCAGCTAATGATATTTTTATTTAAAACTCAGCTGGTGGATTTTTGGGACGAGGGCGCCATTCAGTTTTCTGTTTGGCTTAGCTCAAGTGTCGTTTTCCTTGGCTCGCTGCAGACCCTCGAGCATTCGCTTTTTGCTTTCTTAATTACACCCACTCGAAAAATGGCTCGAAAGTGCAGCACTGGCAGCAGCAGTGGCAGTAGCAGTGCCCAAACAAAAATTGCAGACACGCAAATAACCGCAAGGCCCCACAAGATGCTTCGCAATGCCAAAATAACAGTTGAGGCGAATGCCAAGCCAAAGCAGCTTAAGCTGAAATGCTGCTTAGAACAAGTAAAAGATGTTAAATCAACAATTTGTATAGCCAGCTCGCTGTGCATTTGACTTAACTTAGTTTATAAATATTAAAAAAAAAAAAGATTTTATGGAAAATTATATTAAATTTGTTATGCTTGTTACATAAGTCAGCCATAAGTCAAGCTACCCCACAGCAGTCATTTATATAAATTGCATAAACAACAGAGCAGTTTTAGCCTTGGAATTGCGAATGAAGCCTTTCTCGAGTTTGCATTGCATGACAGAAAACCTTGGACAACTGAGCGTATGCGCAATATTTGGCTTTTACGTATACGTTATTTATTTACCACTTACTTCGCGTGTCGCTACCAAAGAATACCTAACTGCGGTTACTCGGAAATTCGAGCTACCCGCAAATTTAATATATATATTCAAATTATTTACATTTACAGCGTGAGGTCTTGAACAATAAATATTTTCAGTTTTAATTATAGAAATTTTTATTATTCTAACTTAAGAATAATTGAATTTTTATAATAAAATATAAAAATTGCATTTCAATATTTTAATTGGATTTTTTCTGCCTATAAAGGAAACCATTATTTAAAAAAAAGGAAATATATCTTCTATTATACTTTTCAAGGAAAATTTTTCAAATATTTTTTAAGATATTCACATAACGCGTTCTTATGTGTGCAAATATATTTTTATATTTATAAATTTCTATATTTATGAGCCTTACTTATTTTTGAATTGACTTAGGATTTTAATTGTTCGTTTTACTGAATAATACTTTAATTTTTTCTTTTTCCCAACATATTTTCGTAACAAACAGGCATATTGTTTTAAATTTCAGTGGAAACATATTCAACATTTTGTTGAGAGTACACAAAAAAAAAAAACCAACAACAAGAAATGCATGAATGTGTGTACGTGGTAAAAAAAATAAAAATATGTATATTTCGTTGGCCATGTTGTCGTTGATGTCCTTTTCGGGCCACGGGACTCGAGTCCCATGTCCGTTGTTGTTGGCCCGCATTTCGACACCTTTTTCGCACATAAATTTTAATAACACATTCCAGAAACGCAGTACATGTAAATTGCACCCGCACGATACGCTCACATGACCATATTATATTTATATATGTTAGCATCTCTGACTGTGTGAGTGTCTGTGTGTTTGTAAATATATATTTGGTATATGCACAACACACAAAACAATTCCCAAATGTAGCGACACGTAACGCTGAAAAACGCTGCTGTTGCTACTGCAATTGGCAAACAAGTCAAGGTGGTAAATGGCAAATGGAACACACTACAAAGTTGGCTGGGACGTGGTATGGTGTGGGGTGAATGATGGGCGGTGGATTGGTGAGGGAGGCAGCCTAGTATCCAACTGGGACGACCTACATGGCGCATATTTTGTGTCAACTGCGCCACGTAAATTGCCAAAAGGGCAGCCAAGTACAACAGCAACAACATCAGAGTCGGCCACGTTGACAAGTTAAAAAGTTGTGCAGCGCAAAGCAACAAACACAAAAACAACATACAGTAAACAGCAAACAGCAAACAGCAACAGCAGCAGCAGTCAATAAACTATAAAATATGCAATGTTTGAATAGTTTTTTAACGAAAATATTTTATGCATGCAGGTGAATTGATTCAACGAGCTGCCAACGACAACCAGCCAACCAAACAGTCAAGCTCTGGCATTCAGTCAGCCAACCAAATGGCAGCCAACGTTGCACCCAAAGGAAATTAGCTTGACAGGAAATTCCACAACATTGCTGCGACGAGGCTGCGAAACCACCAACCCGGCCCAAGACCACCCAGTTAACCACCCATTTAACCATATGCCCATCGCTCTCTCCCTCGCTCTCTCCCTATGTATCTCTCCCTCTCTACCAAAACTCTGGCACGTTGACATTTTCGCTCATGCCGATTTTCATATTACATTTGGTTGAGCTTAAATGACAAATGTGGTTGGTAAGCCGACGTCTGGGGCCTGGCGCCTCTCATGGGGGTCTCGCCCCAACTCTCGCCTGCCCTCGATATGCACATCTTTGCTCTGCCACCTACTGTGCAGATCGTTGCCATTGAAGTTGAGGTATTTTTGGTTTGCGGTATTATTGCCGAATGACAGCCCAACTGACTGCCTGCCTGAATGACTCTATATATTTGAGTTCCACGCGGACTCTCTGCCTGCCTGCCTGCCTGCCTGCTTGTATACGTATGCCGTCTGTTTGGTATGTGATTGAGTGTATGCGCCTGTGTCTGGTCGAGTTGGCTTTGTGATTGTGATGGATTGTGTTGGTAGTGGCGGCAATGCGGCGACAACGGCGGCCATATTGTTGAGTGACTGTCTTTTTCAATCGAATGAGTACAAAATGTTCAGTACGATTGACGAAACAATCAAGTGTTCAATAAAAATTGATCAAAAATAATATTATATAACAAACAAAGATACATATACATAAGACGTTGAAAAGGTTTTTTTCTAGCCCCGATTAATTAATTTGAGACTTAAGACTAAACAGCTGGAGTGTCAGACAATACACTTATATAATAGTACTCTCACACAAGTTCACACAATTAAAAAAAATGCTCTAATTTCAGTCTCAATATAATTAAACCAGTCTTTCAAATTATTTGTGAATTAAAACATTTTAATTAAATATATCTCGTCTATAAAGAGAGTAAAATTTTCGTAATTGTATATTTAAGAAATCCATTTAAAAAAATTAATATTATAAATATTAAATAGAACTCATAGCTTAGATAGATAACTAATAGATTTTTATATACTATAATTAATAATAATAAAAACACCCGTTTTAGTTATGTATCACGCACTCCTTAAATGATTTACTTGTTGACACACTATATTGTAAAAGTGAAATCGCAGTTAAGATCGCTGTGAAGAAATAGTCAAATGCGAAGCTACGATCACAAATTGTATCCAAAATGATAGTATTTAGCAATGGCTCCAATTTTTGACTTACAATCAGCGAGAAATACTGTAAATCAGTCGAATAAATATTACTGTAATCCCATGTGATTTTCACAACTCACCTCACTGTTGATGACCTTCAGGCGAAAGTCGTGTGGGTCGGATTTACGGAATAGCAGAACACTTACGAGTACAATTTGCTGCTGCATCGTCAACTCTTCGCTGCGTATGCGATCTGTGCAGATGCCGATAATGAGTACGTTCAGAATTGGTATTACGGCCGGACATAGACAGCCGTCCATCAGAATATACACTTTGTCATCGATGTCGTCCTCTGCATAGACGATGCACTGAATCATCAATGTCATATTGAAAATACTTGAGAATATTCCCAAATAGATTGCAGCGGGAAACCAGGCGATCTTCTCCTGTATGAACTTATGCAAATTATTGATGCGTAAATACAGTTTGAAGAGCCACAACAGACGACGATGGTAGCGGCCAGATATAAAACTTTCGTTCCTGTTATTATCCAAAAAGCGCTGTAAGACGTAGTTTAAATTGCGATACCAGTTGAGCAGAAGCAACTGATAGATCAAGTAGCCAAAAAAACAGTACTCCAGCAGAATCCAATATAAGAAGATGATCCAAAATGTAAATCTGTGCCACAAGGCATCCAACATGATATACATGAAACACATTTTGCAAGAGTATACGCACAATAAGGACATTTCGACGTGATATTTCATGCCATACTTCTTCTCAATTGTGCAGGTGATATAAAATATCTCGTTAAGCATATGCATCATCACTTTGCGATCGGCCTCCGAATGCAAAAAGAAGAGAATGCGACGAAATACGTATAGTAGGATACCTTGTATGAGCAGATTCATCGTGTAGCTCTGTCCCTCGGCATTGTCGACCTTCGAGAAGCATATCCATATCGCTAGTCCCAGGACCAAATAATGCACAATATCATGCAACAGAAGCAGACACTTAACAGCAACCACTATTTTCGATATCATATGGTTATACTGAGTGTCCTCCATTCGCTGATCCGTTGCATTGTAGCGCAGCTTGAAGAAATGACATCCACGTGCAATGCCATAGAACAGCCAGGCCGTATACCGAAAAATTTGACGGTAGACTGACTGCCCAAGTCCTCCCCGCTTCAAGTGGATGTCCGCCGTACTCAGCATGGTCAATGGTCAATGAACGTATGAAAGGCGAATTGTGATGTGTATGCGAAACGTTTTGGGCGAGTTTCCTTTATTTATGTGTTGGCCATTAACAAGCAAATTAATCGAAATGACCTAGGCAATTGGCATTCAATGCTCACATAACATTTAGTTGAGGTCAAAGCTGGGCCCATGAGAAATCAATATTGAGTGAAAGAGAAAAACTATAGTTCATGGTAAATATATATCGACAAGTTGAATTTAATAATATATAGTCGATACCGTGTCATTACAAATACTTGAAAGAAAATTTCTTTATATATTTCTTTTACCATAAAATAAAATCCCTTTTTCAAGATCATTTTATGATTATCTTTCTGCGGATAGATAAATTCTTTTCTATATTACAAATTACGATATCAAGACTCAAAAATCAGTAGGGCACAAGAACTCCTTCCAAAGATAAAAGAGCATTTACTTACCTTACAATCAACCTGCATTGTACACCTTTGCTACAAAGCCACAATTCGCTTCGGTTAAACTGCTCTAATGGGTGTGAGAGGGCAGGAAACTGAAAATCGAAAGCAACCCTCGGTGTGCAGCATTTGCACACGATACAACAAACAGCAACAATAACAACAACAATTACAAAAGCAAAGAACAACAATGAGATGCCTATCGAAGCCTATAAATAAATTTGCCATAGCCAAGTCAAAAGCAATATACAAAAGGCAACAAACGGCGAAAATATTTGAAAATTAATGCAAAGACATACATATACACACACACACACTCAGGCAGAGGGCAAAATACGCATACGCAGTGTATGACGACAGTATAAGATAAGGGACTGAGGAAAAGCAATAAAAACCGTCAAGTTGGCAACATTGACGGCATCGAGTGGGACGAGCTGAGTATAACGCTTTACGACCATAGACGATGTCAACAAATAGCGCAAATACTGGCACAGCGAACGTGGGCATGGGCATCTTCACCTGCGGCCTAAAAGTATGCAATAAAAAGGCAGCCGCTATCGTCGCAGCCATTGCGACTGTCGCCGCTTTGCATTAGTCCTGCGAGAAAGGACTTTGGCTGCGTTTCTTTTGATGCCCTGTACAATGTGGTTATCGAACGAACGATACATATAATCAAAATGTGTATGAAATATTTTTCAAATATTGGATATCTAGAAGAGAATCTCAGCAATTTGAATTCTTCTTCTTCTTGAATTTATTTTTAATAATGCAGAAATATTTATGAACTAATATTTTTTAAGATATGCTGCATGAAGTAGAAAATGGAAAGTCTCAAGAATTTACACTGAGCTTGATTAAGTTAAATCAATTTTTTTTAATTACAATTTTTTTCAAATAATAATTAAGGTTTCAAGCTCTCAATTAAATATGAAATTAATTTAAAATTATTATTCTATATTTATAAAATATCTGCATTAACCAGAAGCATTTCGATATTTTTATTATTTTTTTTTTTTTTTTATTCTAAAATTATATGATCCAGAAAAACGAAGGATCTACCATACGGCATCAACGTCTTCTATCACTATTGGTATTTACTGTTCTTACTCTGTTTGCAATGCGCTTTTAATTTGACCGCGTCTGGCGGCAACGATGGCGCTGCCGACGACGACTTTGGCGTCCTTTTCCTTTGCCAGCGCAGCGGCGCAGAAACTTAATTTTCCCACTGTAGCTGCTGTTGTGGTTGTTGCTCTTGTTGCTGCTGCTCTTGTTGTTGTTGTTGTTGACTTGCGTTTTTGCATTGCAGTGCAAAGTTTGCGAGTCGCTAAAACTTTAGCCATTTCTTGTTTTTTTTTTCGTTCCTTTTTTTTTTTTTTGGTTGCAACAATTTCCAGAACGAGGCTATTTGTTGCTTCGCTGGGCCAGACGACGGCAACATCAACGAAAATGTCGCCAAAAACCAATCATTTCCTTTATTCTCAGACCATCGCCTGCCGACGACGACGACGACTCTTTCTTTACTATCTCTCAGCGGATGTCTTACTAAGAGGGCAACATTTTAATATACTTGTGGATGGCAGCCATTGGCTCACTGCCATTTACAGCGTCCTCCCATGCTCGCTCTCTCACTCTCTGTGTGTCACGCAATTTTCTTACTAAAATAAATTTTATTTCGCTTGGTTTTTGGTTTCGCCTCGGCGTCGTTTTTCATTTCATCGAGCGGACGGGAGCGCGCGCGCGCGCCCTGTTTATGAACTGCTCTGCCCTTAAATTGTCTTTATGCCATGGGCCAACTGCATGCCACTTAGACGTTGTCTTTTGACCCAGCCTGCTCGCTGTTTAGCTTTCCTTCATTTTCTTTTCTACTTTATTATGTGGTCCTGTTTCACGATTTTCCCTTTTTCTGTTTTTTTTTTTTTTTTGCTAATATTTTGCGTTTTTGGCAAAATGACATCCTTTGGGTAAGCTAGCAGTGCCCCGAAATTTTTACTTAAATTTAGTTCTGTGTATTTTCGTGACTCCTTTGGCCCGCTGACTGCATACTTTACCGTACTTTCCTCAGGGAAATTAAAATGTGCTCAGAGAATAATTTGAGTACATTTGGTGGCTATTGCACTTCCTTTTTTATGCCTTTTAGCAGAGGTACACAATGGGGTATTACAAGCGGTTCTACAATGGATTTTCTATGCCCGCAAGAATTTATGTTTTGTTAAATAATCACAAGCAATATAATAAAATGTATCCTTACATTTTGCGATATGAACCAAAAAAAAGGGAATAATATGTAAGCTAATAATATAAATTAAACCACAAATATATAATAAAATAAATATGTTTACAATTATACAATTATAGTTATAAATGTAAAATAAATGTAAATAAATATTCAGAGAAATAATTACCTATAACCAAAAGCGCTATAACAATAATTATTATATTATATTATATATATTATAGTAAAAATAATAATAGAAATGATCGTTAGACGTAAACATACTTTATCTAAAAATATTAGAGCTGATATTAATAACAGATTTAAATAATTAACGGCTTTTATCAATTTCATTCTTTAAAATTCAACAGAAATTCAATCAAAGTTTTGCCAATCACTTATTCATACAAAGATAACGCTTTACTCTTCAATCTGTTCTTAACAAGTATGTATATTATACTTTTCCCCCATTCATATGAGAGAGGACAGAAAACTTTAATAAAATCTTCTTTATGAGAGCATCCGCTGACTGAAATTAAACACAGATTTTACGATATTTTTTTGGTATTCTCGCTTTCTGCAATGTGGCTTCCACCCGTTGTCTCTATTTGTGCATGTCAAATAACATTTCATTGACTTTTGCAATTTTTCGAGCGTTATGTTTTACAAGGGCACATATTGGGGCAAGCGTGGCAAAGGAAAATATGAAACGATTCGCGTTGAATTTGTCAGTCACATACGAAAGCCAATGAAGTGAATTGTGAATTCTACAAATTTGACTGAACTTGTGGAAAAAAACGAATACAAAACATTTGCAAATTAATATTAAAATGTATGCTTTAAAAATATACTTGAATTATTTGAAATTCTCTGATTTTATTTATACACTTAATTCAAACTAATTTACTTAATCTTCTGCTTGTCATTTGTCTCCCTGATATCCATACCCGGTTTGACTTTCTGTTTCTCTTCTGGTTCCACGGGATTTGCGTACTTATACCATATAACAGATACGCAACCCAGAATAACACCAAGCATTACGCCAATACCACATATACAAGCATAAAACGCCATACGATAGCCAGCATTCAACAAATGTTCCAAGAAATCTATTATCGGCTGCACCACATAATAGCAAATCACTTCAATCGGATTTAGTAACATTTTGATACAATTTCTCTTTTTGTCGTGTTTATTACTAAATAGATTAATTCTGTAAAACTCAAAGACTGTGTGACTAGTAATTCTTATCTAGACACATATATAAATTACTTTTTCGTTTCCAGTCACGAATAATCAGAGCAAACATTTCCTGAACTGAATAACTATTGAAAAATTTCAGTTATCAAATTATTCGTCTATCATGGAGTTCCAGGAATATTTGCACAAGCAATTGGCCATATTCAATTACCATTTGCACTCGGACTACGGATTGTTAATCAAGACAGCGACTTGCATTGCATTTGGCGCCGTCTGTGGCTGGATTATGGGCCTCATCACATTGTTGCTATACAAAATAGCCAAATGGCAGGAGATTTTCCCAACCACTGTCTACAATTATCAAGATGATGATATCGACTTGGAATTGGATACAGATAGAATTGGGTATAACATTCCGTTGCATGATTCTGAAAGTCATAGGCCAATCTATAGAGGTCTATAATCACTTAGCACTGGTAAAGGCAACATCGCTGACAGAACCGCTTGTCATTGATCTCTTAAGTGTGTGTATGTGTGTGTGTGTGCATTTTTGTATGTGTCTGTATTCATTGCAATTTAAAAGAACTTCAGCAACAAATTAAAATGCACTTGCCTAACTCAACTGCCTCTTAGACTGTCTCAAGTGTGCGGCAAATTTCAAGTTGAAAACAGTAGCTGAAAAATTTGCCGCAAAGTCATTAGCAGAATTCTCATATACTGGTTCGATGCTGCAACGTTTAAATTCAATTACTCATACGCTCATACGCATATATGTAACGGTAACCATTCCACAGCCGCCACATGAAAAAGATGCTCCTCCACTCGGGGCATGTGTGTTTGCTTTGAATATGGCCACAGGCTCAAAATATTTAATAAACCATATATCTTTTCTTTTCGCCTGCACAACATTTGCTGTGCTTTGCTGTGCTGTGCAAAATTCTTCTTGCTTTTGTTGGTCCGTGTGCTGCTCCGCCTCCTTCTGCTGTTGATTTTTCACAAATAGCCGGAAGCTACTTTTTCCACAAATTCCATATTATATATTGGCTGTCTTTTACGGTGACTGTTCTGTGTGGGTATTGAAGGTCATGACTGGATTTGAAATTAGCCTTAAAGGTTTTTCAAGTTGTGTTTATATATAAATATATACATACAGATGTACATTTTTGTTTTTGTCAGTGATTGGCTGCTGCCAAAGGTTATGTTTTATGAATTGCAAATTTTCACTCACATTTCTTTTGCAGAAACTCAAAAACGAAAATATCAAGAAGAAATCAACATGTTCCAGAGATATAGAAATAAATTCACGAGCTCATAAGTTGCTTAAAACATGCAAATGCGAATGAATATATATGTATATGCTCAGGAATATGTCCCTATCTATTTTCAAATGGAAAATCATTACAAATATAAATGTTTACTTCTTGAGTAGATTGAAGAAAAAAATATGGAGAGGTTTGCAGACTACAAAAATTTAATAAAATCTCTTATTAAAATAGCAATGGAGCTCTGCTTTTATAAATAACCCTTTTTTATACAGTACAGCTAACATCCACTAGAGTTCACTTTTCATGCAGAACTCTATCCGCAGCTATTAGCCTACTTTTACCAATTTGGCAACGTCGCATGTTCCATTGTTATTTAAAGACCATTGTCTATGCAAGCACTTGAGAAATGCTTACAACATTTCAGAAACAGACTTAGAGAGACAGCGCGACGAGAGCTGCGACTACGACAACCCCAATTTTTGGGGAAAGCGAGTTATAATTGCAAAAATGTAACAATGAATTGGGCGGAGAGAGCGGTGCGGTGCGAGTTGGGTCACCGCCATACTGCGGTTAGCATGAAAGAGAATCAGAAAGTGAATAAAAGGCGGGGTTGCGTTCGTATTTAATCACCCAGCCAAAACGCCCCCACTCACTACAAGAGCGCGCAATTCATTCAGTGGATGCTGCCGCTGAATGCAGAGCTTAAGTCTTAGGGCGTCATCGCTACCCCTTCTTTCAAGGGTGTTGCCTGCCTTCCAAATGCGCTTAGGGTGTCATAGCCTGTGATTTTGTCGTTGCCGTCGTTCTACACAGGACAGAAAACAGCTGTCGACACGACAACAAATTCCAAATGCAACTCCCGAAAAAAAAAACATACTTTCCCTATGCCTTCATAGAGACTAAAACAAATCCAGCCCTGTGCATGTAAATACGACGTAATTGATACATAAATAACAGGAGACACTTTACACCTGACGGGCATTGTTCGACTATGAAATACCCTTCGTCACCCTTAGGCATAAATATCAAAAATAAAGATGGCTTATTTTGTATAATTTTATTTTTTTAATTTCTTATTTGTTTTTAATAGTATACTGCACATAATTTTAAAAGTTACTCA
This sequence comes from Drosophila arizonae, assembly GCF_054131065.1. Lineage (NCBI taxonomy): Eukaryota > Metazoa > Arthropoda > Insecta > Diptera > Drosophilidae > Drosophila > Drosophila arizonae. The sequence continues at coordinate 23,220,425 of NC_142923.1, read as the reverse complement.
GGACTCTTTATATGTGCAGCAAATATCTTGAAAATACTTTAATTATTGACATAATTAATTCTCTTTTGAAGTCTTTTAATTATTATTTAATAATTCATTTTTAAAAATTAAAGTGTAAAAAATATATTTCTACTTAAATCCAAAGGACTAAATATCTAATATTTTAAAATATTTCTTAATATTTAACATTAGAAATAAAATTTGAAAAATAAATAAATAATAGTATAATATTCAAATGTGTTCTTGAATACGCCTCTTCAAAATTGCATTACAGGGTAGTAGGATATCAAACCAGACAGTCGAAACTCCCCAAGCCCTTTGCCATCATAATGCGAGCAGGTTGTAGATTCATTAAGGATTTTCATTTCATTGAAACATGAGTACTTTTCATATATGTATGCGGTGTCGTAAAAATAAATATATGT